>NW_018211979.1:0-932 GCF_001263595.1 Phalaenopsis equestris | reverse complement strand
TGACTCTTCTGAAAGAAATTTTTGGAATGTTCATCTTGTTTAAGAAGAGCTCTTAATTATTGTGAAAGCTAATTATATGAAAATCAAGATAAAAATTAGGATTATATGAAAACTATATAATGCGAGCCTTATTCCTAATTGGATCGAAAACAAATCTCAATTAAAGAGCTAGATAAAGGAGGTTTCATCACTACCTATTATATTAATATAGTTAAATGGTGATTAGAAGCTCCATTCTGCTAACACAGAGAGGAAAGATGGCACTCTGTGACTTGAAATATTCAAACAATGGGTGGACTGATATGCTAACTCCAATATGTGATCTGTGAGAAAAGGATAGGGATACACATTCAAAAAATTAACTTCTAAATTTGAAGTCTATGGATTTTAGTTTATGTCGGGATTGCATTTGACTTAAATAAATTTCAAGATTAAGAAGTTGGAGCTTATAACACTGATTGATTCCAGTACTTCACTTTGTCAATGAATCCACCAAATGGTTATGAGTTTACTTTTTTAAGAAATAAATTTAATGTGTTTACTTCAAGAGATGAAGTAAAACAGAGAATGGGTTTGATGTGAAAATACTGTCTAAAACAAAAGAAAAACAAAAATAATACAATAAGAAATTAAGAGAATTTTGTTCGGCTGGTTGTATATGTATGGAGAGGACAAATTCAGAACACTGCAGCAGGACAGAGTTGTGCAGTGTTGAACAAAACTCTAAATAAAATCATGGGATTGCATAAACTTCCTCCCAAGTTATAAGTTACTCGAAGAACAGTGATTAGAAGAAATATAACCCCTTCTCATTTAAAGCTTGCTTGATATCTTTCAATTGTGCATGTAAAATCAACTAGGTGTTACTTCGCTGGATATGAAGTTGATAATCTTAAGGCCCGTTTGGCATCATTTTTCCTTCTTTTTTTTTT
>NW_018211978.1:0-932 GCF_001263595.1 Phalaenopsis equestris | reverse complement strand
TGATCTCTCGAATGACATAATTCATCCACGATGCCTCAATCATCATCACGTAAGTTTTGTAATCTTACTGTCATTGTTTAACCTCCAACACCTAACCGACATCATTATCGTTGCGCCGTTTGCTATTTTCTTCAACAATCTCAACCAAAATTAATGAAGATCAAATTATTATTTTAAATTTTATAATCTAATTTCACTTGTTTGCTAGGATGAGCATATATTTGTTATTTTAATTTGCTTATACATCATTTTATCTAAGCCAAATATGGTGTTTTCTCCCTTTTTGAAAATTCCACTTGAAAAATCTCGTGCTCTAAAGAAGCAAGAGCAGAGAAAGCTTCCATTGCGGGCCAGCTGTTCCATTGACCGACGAAGAAGGAAATTAGCAATTTTGTGCACAAGTCCATTGCGGACAATGAGTTTGGAATTGGAACCAAGTTCGAATATTACTTGAGCTCATATATTTCTCAATTTAGCTTAATATTAAATTATTCTTTAGAGTTATAGTTGAAATATCAAATTACTCAATGTATAATTATAACATCTAAAATTTCATAAATATATATATATATATATATAGAGATGCCAAAGAGATGCCAAAGAGCTCTTATATATTTACCAATTTAACATCTAAAATTTCATTTTTACGTATATACTACTCAAATCTCATTTTTACGTATATAATACTTAATATCATAATAAAAATATAATTTAAATTAACTTTTTAAAAGTAAAATATACATTTTTGTGCAAATATTTATGACAACAGAGTATTATGAATATTCTATTAAATTTTCAGTGTTACATCTGTAAATACATAAATTTATTTGTAAATTTTACTTTTTAAGACTATCCAATTGCTTTCTTTAGCTCAAATTGGTCTGGTCAAGCACACGGGTCGAAGACTCGTTTCCGACTGGTAAACGATACCT
>NW_018211977.1:0-932 GCF_001263595.1 Phalaenopsis equestris | reverse complement strand
TTTACATTTACACCACCCAAATCTTTCATATCACTAAAAAAAAGTACCATGAAGTAAAATATATCTTTACATGCATAGGTAACATGACATCTATGTAAAAATTTAAGTTTTAAGTTTTCGATATGTAAATATATATGAATTCTGTGGTATGTATGTAAATCTTCCTATTTTTAAATATAACACATATACTAGTTCTTGGTTTTAACAGCACAGCATAGTCCAAAACAAACATATCAAGTAAAGCCAGTAACATGCAAAATCAATTGCAACTTTTAAAATAACATAAATACACCAAATGTCATGTCCTGATTTGAGAAATCTAAGAAGTCTTAAATTTTACATAGTAGCAAAAATGCAAGCATGACCAACCACAATCATTAAAATAACTGAAATAAACCATTATGGAGTAAACACTTTCTGCATCTAGAATATATTATTATACACCAGATATTAAAAATCATATCAACCAGCCGACATTTAACCACTCCTGAAGATGGTTGAATCCATGGTGATAAAAAAAAAAATTGTCATTGACAGAGTAGATGTTTATCCAAACATAACCAGAAGGAAAAATCATGGAGGACCAGCACAATGGGGGACCAAAAACAAACATAAACGCACTTAAAAATTCCAGTCCCCTAAGAAAATTTTCAGAAAAACCAAAGCAGTTTGCAGAAATGCAAATTTAACATGCCAACAGTAAGTTCAGACTAATTGCATCAATGTTTTAAACATATTAACATCATATATTTTCATGTTAAAGGAAGAAGGTTTATGAAGTAGCTAAAGACTTATACAAAGATCTCCATGAAAACAGTCTCTCAAAATCACCTAAAACTGCTCCCAGAAACATCCATGGATTCTTCAAAGGATAATACAACTGACAAAGATCTAGATGTACAAGAAGAAGAAGAAGAAGAAGAAGAAGAAGA
>NW_018211976.1:0-932 GCF_001263595.1 Phalaenopsis equestris | reverse complement strand
TGACATCCTAGCTAGGTAAATACATAACTAACACCCAATTCTTTTATATCATATGAAAAGTATCGCTATTTTAATTTAAAAAAAAGAAATAAATCTTCTCATGGATAGCTAATTTAGCATATATGAAAAATTGATTTCCATGCATAACATTTTTTCATTGTGACACTCATATTTTCCCAAAAAATAAAGAAGAAAGATTTACAACTGATTTTTATTTTTAAGGTAATTGTTACTTTCTTTTTTTCATTGCTGGAGATTCCACATGACTTGCCCACGCCGGAACTTCTACATTTACCGGAAATCCAAAGAGCTACCGCCATTGCTGGATATATCTCATGTGTTGCCCAAGCAGGAGTTGTCGGAGATAACTCCCATGCAGTCGGAAAAGCCTCACAACCTATGATGTGTTTTGTGTCTTACTGCTCTTTGTGCTTTGAAGTTCTTTTCATCATTTGATTGCAAAAAAGTTTAACAATATGTAACAACCGTGTAAATGAATAGACAAAAAGAATAAGAATGAATAAAATTATAAGAAATCTAACAATAAATGCAACAAATGATCCAACGCAATAGTGTGAATAAAAGAAGTCTAACAAAGACTTTATGCACAATTAAAATAAAACCTAATCATCCTGATAGTCCTCCACCTCGATCTAAGGTAGCTTGTCCCTGCGATGCGTATCACTACAGTTGCTTAATGATGGCCTCAATTATCTCAACCCTGTAATCATTGGATTTCCATTATGCATTCATCCTTGATTCCATCTCATGTAGATCAACAACGAATTTGGTTAGTAAGTCCTCGATGAGTGCAACCACACTCCCGAAAACTTCATTATCAACTGATGACAATGTCAGATCGGAACCAGAGTGCTCGGCCTTATAAGAAAATCCACGTGCTCCCAGGCCTTAGTCCTTCCAAATCTCCCCTC
>NW_018211975.1:0-932 GCF_001263595.1 Phalaenopsis equestris | reverse complement strand
ATGGATGAAGAGATGGAGCCATTTCAAAAGAATGGTGTTAGGAGGTTGGCAAAACTTTTTCCAGTAAGGAAATTCATTGGGTACAAATGGGCGTATGCAATGAAGGAAGGATCTCAAGGGTTGATATGCGCTAAAAGACAAGATTAATGAAAAAAGGGCTTTGAACAACGAGAAGGGATTGATTATGTTGATGTGTTTTCCTAGCGGTTAAGTAACCCTCAATCTTTGTTTTCTGAACACTTATAGCATAGTACATAACAACTCGATATGAAAATTGGATGTCTATACGGAGAATTGCAAGAGGAGATGTATATGTTGTTGCGGTTTAGATATAAAGCATCAAAAGAATTGCTTTGCAAATTGGAAAAGTTTTTATACGGGTTGAAACAGTTATTGCTACAGTGGTATAAAAATTTGATCAGTTCATGAGGGGACAGGAGTACACAAAGAACCGATATGATCTTTGTGTATATTTTAAGAAGTTGGTTAATTGTGGGTTCATTTACTTGTTTCTATATATTGATGATACATTGATTGTATATGTCAATCATATTGAAGTTGATAGGATGAAGAATCAACTATCCAAACATTTCAAAATGAAGGATTTTGATGAAGCTTGTAGAATTCTTCGCATGAAGATTCTCAGTGACAAGTCAGCTGAAAAGGTTTGGCTCTTAAGAATAGTTTATGTTTGAAAGGCGTTGAAGAAATTTGGGGTTTATGACTCGAGTAAGGCGATCAGTCTACCCATTGCATCTCCCTTTTAGTTGAGTTCAGATTACTGTCCTAAAGATGATCGAGAGAGAAAAGATATGTGATTGGTTTCTTATATCAGTACATTCGACAATCTGATGTAAGTCATGGTTTGCACTAGACCGGACATTGCAGAAGTAGTTTGTGTTGTGAGCAGGTTCATGCATGATCCATGAAGG
>NW_018211974.1:0-932 GCF_001263595.1 Phalaenopsis equestris | reverse complement strand
AAAAAATATTACAATCTTCGAGCCATAATTAAGAAAACTTATTGATAAGCACGTGCTTAATTAATTGAATAAGTACACTTAATACAAAGCATTATCACAATTTTAACAAAAAAAAATAAACTATTTAAGAAAATATTGTCTTAAGGATAAAGCATCAATTATTCAATATGAAAACGAAATGTACTTTTTTCTTTAAAATCAAACGTGGATCCCAACATATCTTTTAGCATTTACACAAATGCCAAACTGCCATTTACATTTTTACATATCTACCACTTTAAACATTCATATTTAAATAACTCTTCCTCCCCACAAACGTGCACAAATCTTACAGCAACTCAGCTTCATAAAATCGAATCCAAAGGCTATAAACCAGTCGAAACTTGTCTTATTATAACGGGGTTGCATACGATTTTCTATCAATTGTCATCGTTGGAGGCTGAGGGTACCTACAGCTGTCGGCACAAGATATCATATTTCCCTCTGCCTCTTTTTTCCCAGAATCCACAATCATTTACACATGGCGAGCAGAAAGCTTGGGGATCCTTATCATCCACCGCCGGCGAAGTCTCTGCCGGCGAAGACGGCGGAACTTGACCACACGCTCGACAACTTTGGGTTCCAGATCGATGTTGTCTCGGCTGTTGAAGTAACCGGCCGCCTTCGGGTCACCGAACGCTGCTGCCAGGTTTATGCTCTCTCTCTCTCCATCCCCATCTGGGGGCTTAAGTGAAAAAACCTGTAAATCATTATGAGAAAATTATTCTATTTTTTATTTAAATTAATCCAATTAATTTTTATTTATTTAATTAACCCAAAAATCCAAACATTAATCCAAACTTGACTAAAAATCTCGAACTTGACCTAAAAATGCATGTTATTTTTTATACTTAATTAAATATAAGCCAATTATCTATCTATCTATCTATCTA
>NW_018211973.1:0-932 GCF_001263595.1 Phalaenopsis equestris | reverse complement strand
GCCTCAGGTTTTTAACTTATTCAGTGTCACTATTTTTGCAATAACTAAATTCATAATAGCTATGCCAAAAATATCATTTTCTTCCTAATTTTTTCGCATTAATTCTGCGCAACCACCTTATTGGTGCATCTACTTCTCTCCCGTGTACATGCTCAACCAGCCTGAATCCATTTTAAGTATTATATTCAATAGATTGTACTTCCAACATCTTTCTTAAATATTCATTGCTCTCTTTACCTTTCTTGTTTCAGAACATATCCATCTTAAGATACAGATTTCAATAAAAATCAACTTTATACTTGGTGCCTTCTTCATTGCCCACTCTAAGCTATATAATATAGCCAATTTAACAATAATTTTATAATATTTATGGATAAATCTACACATATTTCATGATTCTATACATATGCTCTTAAAATTTTCCTCTTCATCACCATCATTAACATTATTACAATCATCCTATTTTTTAGATCATTTTTTTAAATTCACATTTTTCATTCTTTCCCTTGAGCATCAATAATGTTTTAAACCTATTCTACATGAATATTTTTGAAATTCTATCCACATTAACCTAGTCCTATACATTATTCTTTTTAATCCTTTGACCTTAACTTTATATGCATGTGTAATGGATGCATTTTCAACTCTGCATTGCGCATCCAAAAAAATTAAATCTATTTTCTAGTAACCTATCTCCAACAATAACTATTGCCAAAACCCCTCTAATATAATCATTTATCATTTTATCCTTGCTAATTTTTTCATGCAACTCGCTTATCATTTTCATTTTATCGTAAGTTTTATCATCCAACATTTGAATTCATAGAAGAAGGCTAGTCTAATTGTAGATTTATAAAATTCACTACTAAGCCTTCATATAATAATCCTTCATTGAAACTCTCATATAATAATTTTTCAAAATATCACTTTTT
>NW_018211972.1:0-932 GCF_001263595.1 Phalaenopsis equestris | reverse complement strand
TGGCGGCGGATGAATCAGTTTCCGGCACGGCGAAGGGCGGGGGGGTTGCTCCCGTTATTGTGGCCAACGGTGGCGGCAGCTCGGCGTTTAACTTGGTTTGAAAATTTGAATCTTGGACTTCGACATTCGACGCCGTCAGAATGCCTAGGCCTAGCGCGATGTTCACATAACGGCGCCGTTATGCGGGCGTTGGGAAGGGGACTCGGTGCCTGACGGAGAATTTTGTTTATAACTGAATTTTTTTTTGGATGAAGTATGTAAATATTAAACTTATTTCGAGATGAATTTAACATTATGAATAAGTAATTAAGGTTCTTTTTTATTCACCGTGAAATAAATTTAATAATTAAAATACGTGCATCAAAGTTCGTGCAGTGGAAGGGAGAATGGTTTAGAAGGTTTTGTTTGGTGAAGTGTCTTATAATGTATATTTTCCCTCACCTTCAACTTATTTATGTGCATTAATGATAATTATATGTGGCCTTATACACGGCCAAGTTTTACGTTGGCCGCCCGACGAAGACATACGCTGCTGGTCGACAGGAGGGTGATAATGAGCAAGAGGGTGTTGAGAGAAACTGTTTATTTGATTGGTATATTGCATAGAATAGAGATTGGTAGATGGACAATATATGTTATAGCGTAAAGATCAGAGCGAAGCATGCCATTGAATATATGGCTATAACCATTAGAATATATATCGTATTGGTCGTAAATAATTTGAAGAATTTAAATTGAGTTTAAAACTCATTATGCTCGAAGTAAACTATTAGTTCGTTACAAAGAACACGTTTGTTTTAAGGAATTGCAATATTGGAGGTTTGGGGTTATGTTTTGAATGTATAAATTTTCTACGCAAGTTAATTAACTCTGAATAATTTTTAATTAAATTCATTATTAAAAATATTTCTAATTATAAAATTCAAAAAAAA
>NW_018211971.1:0-932 GCF_001263595.1 Phalaenopsis equestris | reverse complement strand
GACTCATTTGTTTTTTGAAAATTGGATAAAATTTAGATTTAATGTTGATTATAAGCAAAAGAAAGAAACTATACTTAAGACTATATTTTAAAAATATTGAGGATTATGCTTTGAAGTTTACAAATTTATTAGTGAAGATGTTTAGATTGGTCGATGGTGATGAGATTGACAAATTGATTGTGTTTATGATGAATTTGAAAGAGTGAATGATGTAATTAGTAGTGAATTTGGAGTGGACGAAAAGAAATATAGTGTAAACTTTGACAATTATTGCATTAAGCCAGATGTTATCTTAATTTAGAGATTTTTTATATAATACTAGTCTATAATACAATGAGATGGATAATTGATGGCTGATTTCTATGCAGTTATTAGTAGTTAATGCTAGATTCAAATTATAAAATGACCATAGATAAATATAGATACTTTTTTATTTATATTGGTGGCCTATTCTCAATTGAGTTCATCGTCTATATTAGAGATAAGAAATTCCTGATTATAGTTAATTAAAGTGTGAAGTGCCAAAATAGTCCTCGACTATTTACATGGGGTTGTTTTAGTTCCAGAGTTCATAGAAGTGCCAATGTAGTCCCCATATTGTTTATATTGAGGTTGAAATAGTCCCTATGGAGGATTCTTGGAGCTTAATTTTAAAATAGTCAAATGACTATTTTGATACTTATATAAACTCTAGGACTAAAACGGCTCCATGTAAATAGTCGGAACTATTTTAGCACTTTTCTCATTAATTAAAACTTCCATATAATTTTGAATTTCTCTAATGATTAAAATATTTTTTAAATGTTGGATTATAAGTTTAATACAACAAAATGGTGGGAGATATATGATGCATTAACCTTAACTTTATAAAAATTAGCTATTAAGATTTTATGATTAACGTATAATGTCTTCAAAAATAAGAATAATTTTTT
>NW_018211970.1:0-931 GCF_001263595.1 Phalaenopsis equestris | reverse complement strand
CCTCACATATCTTGAAGAACAGTAAGATTTATTTGTCATTGTTTTCCATCTTTTTCGAACACATTATCTTTTGTTTTCACTTTTTAGTATGATTTTAGTAAACCATCTCCTATTTTTTATCGCACTAAACTAAGTTTAGAGGTTTAGTTAACTAGAGATTCATCTTCCAAAATAATTCTTAACACTTTCTTTGTGAGACCGATGCGTGGTACTCTTTAACTGCATTATTAATTGATAATTATACTTGTGTAGTGTGGCTAACTTATTTCACGCTAAGCTTCAACATGTCAAGTTTTTTGTGTCATTGTTGGGCAAAGCGTAAAGAAGTATTTTAATTTTAGGAGAACTTTAGTTGAACTGCTGAGAATCTAGTTTTAGTAATTTTTATTTTTTTTCTTCGATTTATATCATATTTGTTTGTACTTGTATTGTTGTTGATATTCTTACAAGTACTGAAAAAAAAAACTAAAAAAATATTTCAATACTTTGGGCTGGCAAACCCTTAGGAAAACCAATTTATATCTTATCAGAAGTATTCTGACCCATGGAGGGCTATCAAACACATGAATTTCGAACACATTGATATCGAAGTTAGGTTTGATCACCCCTTTTCTAATACCTACAACACCAACTTGACAATATACCCAAACTCTAAGTAGAATATTGATGACATTAGTGTAGAAAACTAATATTAGGGGAGAACTCTGGTCAACCCTGTAAAAAATTGGAACAACATGGGGCTGATACCGCAATACTGTGCTGATAATATAATTTAATTTGTTTATAGCGATAACTCCTAGTAATGTAGGTATTAATAATTTTAAATATATTTCCTAATTATTGATGTAAAAATTTCTCTAGGACAAACATGCAAGTGCACATATCGTTCACGTAATACAGGGTTCTAGTGGAGTCTCAAGTATCGATCCCA
>NW_018211969.1:0-931 GCF_001263595.1 Phalaenopsis equestris | reverse complement strand
TTTTTTTTTCTAAAGAGAAATGCGTCTTCACTTTTCCTTTTCCTTTTCCTTTTCCTTTTCCTTTTTCTTTTCTTTTCTGGACGCTGAGAGAAAAATCCTTATGCAAATGACAAACCCCAACCACCCACCAAGTTTCAATTCTTTGAAAAACGATCAGTTTCAATAACATCACATAACAGAGTGAAGATTCTTGTCTTCGAATCATGGAATCCAAACAGAAAAAAACAAAAAAAGGGAGAAAATGATAGAAGAGAAATCAAACCAGAGCTCAGGAAAACCAAATAGACAGCAGCATCAACACCAGCGGCTGCAACGATATCGGCCTCCGAAGCAGCAAAGGCCTGTTGAATCCAAGCCACAGGACTCCTCGAACGCCGCTCCCCCTCCCATGGATCAAGCCCCCTCAAGATTCTGTTCGGAAAATACACCACCTGGTTCCCCGGCTTCCGCGACAGCCATGTAAAGACCATCATCAGCAGCACGAAGATCACGAAGGAGGTCCCCAGCGACGTCAAGAAGGAACTGAAGTCCATCTTTTTCTCTTCTCCTTCACCTCAGTGCAACTGTTGGGACTCTTCAACAGGGTAAAGAGGGGAAAGAAGGGATTTTTAGAGCAGGGGAAAAGGAGATGCGTAAATGCGATTAAGCGTGGATGTCGATGGGAGAGGCGAGGAGCGGCAGAAGCAGGAGGGTAAGGAGGATTGCAGAGCTCTGCATTAAATGACATTTGTACCCTCTCATAACGGTCAAATTTTGGCTTTACGGAGAAAAAAAGTGGATGGTAAAGATGTGAATTAACGTTTTTACCCTCGTGTGGGTCCACCCAGTTAATTTCTCTGGGTAAATTTAAATTTGCTCGCATGCGACGGAGAGGCATAGAGGTATGGGGGAGGTTCCAAGGTTTGGCTTTGTTATGACTCCATCAAAATAG
>NW_018211968.1:0-931 GCF_001263595.1 Phalaenopsis equestris | reverse complement strand
TGACTACATCTAATTTGTCAGGATTCCCCATTCTAGAGGCAAGCCAGATGATAATTGAGGCTTATGTGGTCCATTCTGATCATGGAGAGCTCTCATGTCGTGAAATGTGCTTAACAAACTCTCTGACTGAAAAAATGACCCAACGACCCATATCAGTGGAGGGTTTTCATTTAAAAGAAAGAAAGTATAACCATTCCAAAGAAAAAGAAAATACTCACCAAATATAGAAATTTTCAAAAAAAAGTGTAAAAGACTTCAGAAATAAAGACTGGCCAATACTCTTAAAAAGAAACCTGAGGTGAGCAGAAAATTGGAAGTAGTAGCATAAAGCACTTCTAGTAATAGAAATGTTGATTCTCTTAACAAGATCCCTAAGGTATTATGATTCAGAGAATTCCTAAGCGACGTAGAGATGGTTGATACACCTGTAGTCGCCTTAAAGTCATTTTTTTTCTAGGCTTTGCACATCGACTCTCATGTCGTAGTAGCACTTCCTTTGGAAGTGGGAAGTGGCTAGCCATCTTTGTGGGGTATTCACCCACCTTGTTTTACACTTTATGCGTCAACCTTCGAGTCAATGCGACCTTCCTTCAAAGGTGGATAAGCCTTATTCGTCGGGGTATTCACCCACCTAGTTTTATGCATTGCACGTCGACCTTCGGGTCTAGGAAGCCCTTCCGTCGAAAGTGGCTAGCCTACTATGTGGGGTAATCACTGACCTGGTATTACGCATTATGCATAGACCTCTGGGTCATGGCGGCTCTTCCTTTGGAAGCGACTAGCTTTCTTCATGGGACTTCCCCTACTTTCTGTTGTGCTTTGAACGTTGACCTTCAGATCAGGCGACCCTTCCTTCAGAAGCTACTAACCTCCTTTATGAGATATTACCCCAGATGTATTACACATTATGCGTCGACCTTCAGGTTGCGGC
>NW_018211967.1:0-931 GCF_001263595.1 Phalaenopsis equestris | reverse complement strand
AAAAAAATCAGACGATGAAAGAACTATAAAACTAACATACTGCACACGAATATTTGCATAAAATAGAGATTAACACTTAACTTAATTGGCAGCATTAAAAGAAAATAAGAAAATTTGCCTACCCTTTCGTCGTGCTGATCATAAGTAGCAATACACTCATTTGACTTAATTGTCCACAACTTGACCAAGCCATCAAAACCTACAAAGCAACACAACAAACTACTAAATAGAAGCAAAGGTTTATCAGGAAATTAGCGGATAATCGTCTAGTACCACAAGAAACAAATTGTGTTCCACGTGTAAGGAACAAAGCACGAGAAACTCCAGCAGTATGGCCTTCAAATGTTTTCAAACATGAACCATCAGAAATCGCCCAAATTTTAATGGTCCTATCACCAGAAGACGTCATAACACATTGATCAACTGGAGAAAATGCTACAGAAAAGATTCCTCTCTTATGCCCCTTTAAGACCATCACAGATATAAGCTCGGGAAGCCTCCATATACAAGCAGTACGATCCTAAGCAAAACAGAAAAAAATTTACACTTTAAAACGAAACTAAAGCAGTTACTGAAAGATGGCATGAAGTGCATCAATGTGCTAACCTCGGAGCCACTACAAACAAGATTGTCAATTGGTGAGATGGCAAGACAGTTTATGTCCTTGTCATGTGCCGCAACAACAGCTTTTGATTTAAGAGTAATATCTTGGTCAACGTCTTCAGAAACACCATCAAAGCTCCACACTTTAATAGTACGATCACTGCAACACAAATAAAAAAATTTTCTAAGAAGCAATTCAGGCTTCCATCAGTAAATAGGTAATGGACTAGACCACAGAAGCAAAAGCCATGATTTCACTTTATAGAATCATAGTGCAAACACATGATATGAGCATGATTTAGCATTAAAGCCTGGAATCACAAAGAAA
>NW_018211966.1:0-931 GCF_001263595.1 Phalaenopsis equestris | reverse complement strand
GCATAGTTATCAAATTTGTTATCATATCATTTTACAATAGTTTCGAACCATGACTATGATAATCCCTGATTTAGTTCACCACATTCCATAGTTAAAGAGCAACTTAGCCAAAATGCAGAATAGATTTGCTAATTAAATGCATCAAAAAGATGATTGTCCACTAGCTTAAATGAAAATGATCTTGGAAAATGTTTCCAAGATCCCAAGTTCAAAAATTACTAAGCATTAAATTTGCGCTTTAACACTGACTAATCCCTTAAAAAATTAAACAAATGAATGGAAAACACGTTCTATATCCTTGAAGATCAAAGTGAAAAAAAGCAAATTTGAGGTAAATCAAGTGAGGAAAAGATGGTTTCATGTGTCAGCTGTTGAGGGATTTTTCTTTGTTTTTTATTACTGCCAAGAAACTTGCACTGATTTGTTGTTAACTCAAGCTACATGATAGCTATAAAAAAAATGATATAATCTACATATGCATGTACAAAATTTGCAGGTTAAATTTCTCAATCCACTGAAAAAAAATGCTACTATAACAAAAGAACAGGAAGATATTCAACCATTAAACAGTTCATTTCTCATCAAATATCTACATTAAATCATCAAATTATTAAATCTTCAAGCAAGATCCAAGCAAATATTGACTTCACATAAGTCTTCCTTAAACATCAAACATTTCTTTCGCTACAGAGCATTGATGCATTAACCAAAACAAAGATGCCATTCACCCATCTAGCATATTTGGTAAAATATGATGAGTGAGTTTCATCTACTTATAACTCTACAGAAAATATATAACCTTATTACATAGCTATTTTCAATATCACCTGCGTTTCAAATCTTAAATCTTCCTTTAATATATGCATTTTCATTGAACATTGTGCTACTTCAAATTTCATCTAGAATACACCACCTTGTGTTCCTCCACGCT
>NW_018211965.1:0-931 GCF_001263595.1 Phalaenopsis equestris | reverse complement strand
ATCTTAATTCTAATTTGATCATATAGAACTTGAGCTTTCATCTTGAAATCTAGACTTCCTTGATATAGATAATCACATGTTTCTGAATTTTCTCCATAAGAAAATGTTAGGTTCACCAATCATGTATTTGTTATCATCAAAATTATAGAGCCAATTCTCTCCTTTTTTTATGATGACAAGCCTATGTTGGCCTAATAAGGATAACATACAATGTAACATTAATTCACCTATAATTATCCCCTCCCTTTATATGTGCATACTAAAGAAATCAAATTATTTGAACTCCCAACATATAATTTTTTCCTCTTTTGCTTACATAAAAAAATGATCAAACAAAAATTATACCATTAAGAAAATCATTTAGTCATAATATAGGATATAAAATTCCTAATTTTCTCTAAGTTTAGAAAAATAATTTCATCAAAAGGTTCAGTAAAAATATTAGATATTTTCATCTAAAGGTTCAATAAAAATATCAGCTAATTGTAATTCAATTGGAATAAATTCAATATCAAAATCACATTTAGCTACCTGATCTCTAGAAAAGTGATGTATAATTTCAATATGTGTAGTGTCTGAGTGTTGAATTGTATATACAATTAAACTAACATCACTAATATTATCACAATTAATTAGAATTAGTTCTAGTTTAATTCCATAATGTTCAAGTTGTTTTAACCAAAAAACTTAATACAACTACTGATGTGTAGAAAAGAATGCTTCTATTCCCTACTATCTTTTATATTTTTATGGATAAAATTGCACTATAAAGAAATGTATATTTATATTTTCCTTGAGGTATAATATGTATTAAAAGTGGAGTAAAGTGGAAGAGACATGAAGCAAAGTGGTGGAGACTTGGAGAAAATGAGCTCACAAGAGATTAGCGCCTAAGTTCCATACACTTTTGTGCCTATGCGCCACTCTTTGC
>NW_018211964.1:0-931 GCF_001263595.1 Phalaenopsis equestris | reverse complement strand
ATTAAGATTATAGGTCTACCTGGTTGTGAAGGTAGTTGAGCCCACCAAAAAAGAGATCATTTATCAACTATCCATGAATTTAATCATCTAAGAAATCCCAGTGGCTCTAAAGTTTAAGGAAAGAGATTTTTAAAGTTCTGCAAACCTTAATAGGTAGAACACACATAAATGGGGCAAGTAAGCAGGAAGGATGCATCTAGAATGAAGAGAAAAGAGGGTTCTGACTAAAAAATTAATACCACCTCACAAAGGACTTAAACCCCATTTGGGTAAGGGATTCTCTAACATCCAATTCTCTATAGAGAATCATCTGCATAAGAATCTTATGCTTGGACAGCCGAGTTGAAGATGCAGGAGAGTTCCCACTTTGAACATGCAATTTTGATGCAGTCATCTTATCAAACCCTAGTGTAGAGGTCCTATTAAGCATGATTTGGGTGATGACCATTCATGTGAATCCATTTTAAAATTAGACCAAAATCTATGCAGAAAAGTAAGTGCAGGTTTTAAAGTTATGATAATTTAATCCTAAATTTGATTAGTCTTAATCCTTTATTAGTAGATTTTTTATAAAAAAAGAGTTTTAAGTTTTTAAAGGGCCTAAATTATATTTCTTTAGTTTTCCCGACAAACTAAAAGCTAAGAAAGTAAGAGTTTAACATACCAAATAAAATAAACAAGCCAAATGAATAAATAATGAAAGGTCAAGTGTCGACAAACATCTCCCATAAAGCCAAAAGTTGCATTAAGACCCCACATATACATGTATGATCATAGTGCTATACATCATATCAATTCAAAATTAAGGTACGAGATGCATTCCACTACTCCCCACCACTCGGTTCCAGACATCAAGTGTCTCAGAGTCCATGCTTGTACATTATTTCTAATACAGACTCGGTCTAGGGACTTTAAGAAAATACATACAAAA
>NW_018211963.1:0-931 GCF_001263595.1 Phalaenopsis equestris | reverse complement strand
TTTACTTTTATTGATGGTTATTCAAGAAAGTTCTAGATATATTTCCTTAATTATATAAGTGAAGCCCTTGAAACAAAAATAATGGAAGATTGTTGAAATTCAACTTCAATGACTTAGTTGAGAATTGACAATAGCCTTGAGTTTTGATTAGATCATTTCAAGAAGTATTATAAGGAGTAAGGATCAATAAAAATATATTGCAGCGAGGTTAACATTTCAGCAAAATGGGCTAGCTGAACCCTACAACAAGATTACTTGGAAGAGCAAGACGAATGTTGAATAACACGTGCATGCTAAACGTATTCTATGCAAGAGTTTAGCACAATCGATTATATGATAAATCAATGTATTTCATTGGATGTTTAGTTAAAGATCCCATAAAAAAGGTGTAAACAATCAAAAGGCTATAACGAGCTAATGGTATCTAATTGTTCTTATTAGATTAAAATTGAACTTTGAAATATAGTTTCATTATATATCCTAAGAACCGAAAATGCATAAGTTGTGGTTCTAGAATCGAATCATCCTAAATGTTTGATCCAAGTGATGTTGTCTTTAATGACAATGGATGATAGATTTTTCTAGATGTATGGCTCAAATCAAGATAACCGATGAAAACCCTAAATTGCAACATGAGTTGGCGTAGCTAAAGAATCTTTAAATTCTTGAAAGAAAAAAAGATTAAGAATTAATTGAGGCTATTACTAAAGAGCGTTGACAAATAACTATTGAAGAATTGCAAAGACAAATTGCTTTGACAAGGCACATACCAAGATGTATACTTTAAGCACAACATATGTATATGCTAGTTAATAGTGTTTCTTATACATTTGCTAATTTTTAAACTTAGATTATGAGCCAAATTCTTATCAAAAGTTATAGAAAGTTACATGAAATAAATCTGCATTGCAATTTGCTTTAGATCTACTCT
>NW_018211962.1:0-931 GCF_001263595.1 Phalaenopsis equestris | reverse complement strand
TCGCATAGCTTGTTTCTTGGTGATGTTTAAAGGGAGTGTTAAGAGAGTGTGATATTTGCAAGGTTGTGCGAGGTACAAGTCCTTGACTTAGTTGTAGGAGCTTGTCTGCTTTCAACCAGCCTAGATAGGTCTTTGGTCAGTCTACCTCAGGATGGTCGGTTGGTTATAAGCTCTCTCCGGTCGGTTGGCTTCATGGACGTTAGCATTTGATCATCCATGGTCAGTCGGTTATAAGCTCGTCTGCTTTCAAATAGCCTAGATAAGTCTTTATGTCGGTCAATTATAAGCTCTCTCCGACTCGGCTAGAGAATAAAGTTAAGGATTGAAAGATACAAATTTTTCATCGTTTCGTCAACTAAGAGTTGGGGCATCTAAACAATTCCAACTTGCAACCTCTTCTAGAAAAAAAAAACACTGATTATTATCAGATCGAAAGAGCTGACATTGAGGGTCAGTTGCTTTTAGTTCCCAGTATATCGAGTCGACTACTGTGAACATAGTCCTGTTTCCTTAGAGTATTTGACCATATGACGACAAAATTGTGGGCCGCTTCAAATGCTGCTGAGGTCAAGCAGGCAAAAGAGACGGTCGCCTGGACACCCAAGAAAAAGGCCAAGCTGAAGCCAAGAATAAAACAAAAGTAGAAGAAATTGGGCAAGAAGCAGTGGCGGTTAAAGGGAAGTTAATTGAGTCGGAAAGCGAAGCAATCCACCTTGTAGGTGAGGATTTTCTCTTTTATGTTTCTGCAACCACGGTAGTGATTCAGTGGATTTCAATAGGTGAATTGACCATCATTATCAGGAAGCACGTGGCATGCACCAATTTTAAAACTTTTCTCCTGGATTCAGCTCCTTCAATTCATTGAGAAGCTAAGGGTTGTTCTATCGGCCCGAGGTAATTGTAGACGAAGTGAACTTTGAAGAAGAAGAAG
>NW_018211961.1:0-930 GCF_001263595.1 Phalaenopsis equestris | reverse complement strand
TTGTCAAATTCATTGCAAGTCCCTTCCAAACCCTATTTTAGTTTCTTTCGTCCACTATTACGCCCCCCTGTTTAGAAATTTTGTTCTCATTCATCATTAACATTCTTCATTTCACCTTATTTTCATTTTTTATTATGAATTTTAGCATTTAATTCCTTTTTGTCTTGTGTTTGTCCCATGAATGTCATTTTAATCTTATCCCGCTAGTGTCTTATTAATCTGAATTTTGGCAGCCCTCTACCATTACCCCTTACATAGGAGGCAATGACAGAATCCTGGGCTTGCCCAAAATGACAGGAAAAGTGTGCATGAGAGCTGTAAACACCACGAATAAGTCCTATAATCCCAATATGTAATAATAGGTCTATACGAGGCTTCAAAGTTATATGAAATTTTTTAGCATGAATTTATCTCCTGCATCAAAAAAGATGCACATTAGTACTTAATTTTGGTGGTTCGTATCTTGTCCCTTAAACATAAAGAGAAAGTCAAATACGATAATTCACTTACATGAGAAATTTTCAAATACACTACTTCCCAGCTGAGTTAAGAAAGGAAAAAATATGTGCTCATCTTTGGCGATTTAACAAGATCAATTTTGCACTTCATACCTTCGTGTGCACGAGGCAAAAAAATTGTTAAATCTGATAAGGTCGAAATCCACAAATTATTTGGTTCTCTCTCTCTCCATTTTTACTTTTTTTTTACTTTTTTTTTTAATTCCATTTGAGAGAGAAAGGGAGAGAGAGAGAGAGTGAGAGAGAGACGGTAAGAGGAGTGACGGAGAGAATTAGATAAATTTAGAGATAGGAACAGAGACAGAGACAAAGATATGGAAAGAGAATGAGATGGAGGAAGATACAGATAGTGAGAAGAGGCAGGAGGTGGAGGGGTAAATAGAGAAGAATAAAAACTGAGTTTGAGAGGGGG
>NW_018211960.1:0-930 GCF_001263595.1 Phalaenopsis equestris | reverse complement strand
TTTTGAGTATTTTATGCTGATTCTGGTCAAAGAACAGCATAAAATCCAAACAAAACTTAAAAAATACAGAGCAGACATCAGAAGAAACAAAAAATTGAATTGCATTGCAAATATTTTGGCATTTGAGCCTTATACAAAAGCAGTAAATTTTCAAATAAGAAGTCTCTAGCTTTTTATTACGTTTGAAATAAACGGAAAAAAAACTTGAATTTGGCCAGAGTATTTCAGTCAGTGCTGTTGGGAACAATCTCCTCATCTTGATGCAAAGGAACAGATTCTGCCTGAAATGGTGAAAAACAGAACAAAACATGAAGAATTCAAGCAAAAATTTTCCAAATTCATTTGCAGATACAAATTTATAATGAAGTAAACTTACCAATTGACGATATTTGAGGGCATAGAACATCTCAAGATATCTCTTTGTCTCTCTCCTGTCTAAGTTAGAAACATACTTCCAGAAACCATAGACACCAGCCAAGGTCATCAATCTCTCAGAATACAGTTTCCAGGTGTATCTGCACAACAAAGAGAGTTAACTTCAGTGCATCTATGTATTAATTTGATGCAACAGAAGTAAATTTCAAAATTTTAAAATGTTTACTTTTCTTCAATGCGCTTCATGGCTCCCCTGGAGATCTTCTCCCAGTATGTTGGGTCCTCCTCACATTTCTCAAAGAAATTTACCAGCAGCTCTGCAGCCTTATCACCCTGGTAGGGGTCAATGTGGAAACCTGAAACTCCATGGACGATGATCTCTGCAGGACCTCCATGAACTGTTGCAAAGGTCGGAAGCCCGCAGGTCATTGACTCCACTACTGTGAGCCCAAAAGCTTCATAGAAGGCAGGCTGTTAAAAGCACAAATGCTGTACGATTTAGACCGGAAATGTGATGCAAATGTTATGATTTTCTTGAAAGATTTACATACACAC
>NW_018211959.1:0-930 GCF_001263595.1 Phalaenopsis equestris | reverse complement strand
CTGTTCGCGAACAACAAGCCGTTTTGACAACCCTACTCACAATCTGCTGAAAGTGGAGTAGCCTCTATCGCACTCTTCCCTTCTTAACCATTAAATCTCTTTAAGATCAATGCAAATACTATTTTGATATATATAATAATTTATCAAAAATAGGAGCCCATAAATATGTTCTCACTTTGATGATAATTTAATTTTTTAAAACTTTTTATTATTTAATATAAAGTGGTTTGTTTTTTTAATATAGAAAAAGCAATGTATAAAACAAGTTTTGAATGAGCACCACCAAATATTTATTTATTTTTTTTAAATACATTATTTTATGCATACGACTTATAATCTGTTTAGAAAAATACAAATAATATGTTTAAATTATTCATTGTGGTTTTCTAAATGAATTAACTCTCATAAAATTAAAACATCCGGACAAAAAACTCATGTGTCAACTCAGTAGATGTAATAATCCAAACTCCCAACTCCATCAATGCTGTCTTACTTGGATATTGATTGTCCTTCAACAGTATTTGGTAGCATAATATTAATAAGTTTTAGATATGAATTTAACTTAAATCTAGCCGAACATAAAAATTAAAAAAATGAATTTTAATAAATCCAACACTCCGTTCAATCGAATTAACTATTGTAACTCCTCTCATTCCTTCTCTTTTACGACATAGATCGGGATTAACTAAGTCTGACCGTGTTGCGGCTTTATTTTGTTGTTGGTCGCAAGCTTCAGCTTCATCGCACATTGGATTTGATAAATATGAATTTATCGGATTTACTAGATTTAATAAATCTTATTTAACGTAAATCTAAGTTGCTCCAACATAAGTATGATGAACTTTAAGGCTGTTGGTGAAGTTTTTACTCTGACAGCGAAAATCGTCATATTTTCACCAAGTAAAATGAAGCAAAACTCTTAAATACAAC
>NW_018211958.1:0-930 GCF_001263595.1 Phalaenopsis equestris | reverse complement strand
TAGTTTCCTATTGAGTCTTGTTTCCTAGGCTCGACTTCTAGGGGTATCGTAGCTTCCTGTCAAAATTTTCCTTTAGGACTTATCTTTTAGGGGTACCACAACTTTCCATTGAGTCTTTCCTCTTGGGCTCGAATTTTAGGGCTATGTTATGTTTTCATGGAGTTTTGCCTCCTGGACTCCACTTCTAGGGATGAGGTCGAGACCTTGTATGCCATTATGAAATTTTGACCTTTCTAAGCTTGTTAGTCGAAGCGCATCTGGTAGATGACAAGCCTACAATAGAAGAAGTAGAGAAAGTCAACCAATGATTCTTAACCTATCCAAGGTTATTAGTGTATGCTAATTCTTGACCACAGTGGGTTGTGATGAAAGAAGCCAAATCGAGTTCTTCTGAGACCAATTAAGCCTAGAATAAGGTATCATAAAATGTTTTACTTTTCTCAAGATGGAGGCATAGGTCAACATGGACAATACTTTTTCTTGGAAATATTGTTACGGTTGTTTATGTCAAATGTATAGAATATCCAGTTGAATGACTTAGGACCATTTACCATTTTTTATCCAAAATTTCATTGCCCAAGGCGTCCAACAAGGCTCTCTAGTACGTGTTCTGGGCACAAAACCAGGGTTTGCCACTATTTGGCTTTACCTGGGAGAGCTCGCTATTTGGTGGCTCCATTTATGATATGGGAAGTGTTCAAGGTCCATTCTAATCTTTGAAGATCTTACCCCACTTATTTGGAGCCTCCTGTGGTCAAAGGAACCCATTGAAGCTTCTTATAGGCGTTTTCTGGGAGATTAGGTTTCATAACGCCTTACCCGTAGATTGGTTTGAGGCAACCGTTGGAAACAAATACCCTGATGAACGACTGATAAAAAATTCATTTATGGAGTTACGAGACTTTATTTTGGTATATTTGGTCCCCCATA
>NW_018211957.1:0-930 GCF_001263595.1 Phalaenopsis equestris | reverse complement strand
TTGTATTTATGTTAAAAAAGTAAAAGAAATGAAGGATAATAGAATTAATTGCCCTGATTTTTGTAATTGTCTAGATTGACATTAAAACGTGCGTAAACTCTACTCAAATCCGGCTATCAAGCACCCACTTGAATTTGGATTAAAAAAATTATAGCTTCTAACAAATTTTGTTCATCTTACAAAACCTGATCTGAAATGGATCTTCAAACTATGCTGAATCGGAGGTTATGATTAATATTTCAGTGAAAATACGATTAAATCGATTGTTCAATGAAAAAAATAAAAAAAGAAAAATAGTAAGATCAATCGAACTCACCAAATGTTGCAGTCGAAAAGGTAGGAGTTCCATCAATGAAGTTCTTGTTACCGGTAATGATCGTCTTATCCATGCCGTCGCCGACAATCACTACATTCCACTTGTTCTTATCGATATTCACCACCTCTCTGTATTCACCTGCTTTAACATAAATCACAAATGGGCTCGGATTCCTCTTCGGCACCAGATCCACCGCCTCCTGTACTGTCTTCACCTTCCCCGTTCCATCCTGCGCCACCGTGACGTTCGCCGTTGTCTGGTCTGAAAACAAAACCCTCCTCTGCACCTCCGTCACCCATTCCGGTAAAAGCCCTCTGCCGGCTCCCTCCGCCGACAGTAACCTCCGATTGATGGGAAAATGCAGCTTCTCCAAAATTGAAGAAACGATGGCGAGGCTATTACTGGCTAGCTGCGACGAATTCACCATCGCCGCCTCCAGTTTCTCCCTGAAACCCCCACTCGTCCCCTCGAATCCGTCGAGGCAGGTTTCCTGATCAGCGATTGTCGCGCTGAGCCAGGTTTTCAGATCCCCAATCTTGCTCTCTGACAAAATCTTCTCACCCGGTTTCACTCCCGCGAGAACAGCGACGGAATCATTAAACCGATCGAGAGCG
>NW_018211956.1:0-930 GCF_001263595.1 Phalaenopsis equestris | reverse complement strand
ATAGCCTCCTTACGGTAGTGCATCTCATAAATTGCACGCTACTAGAAACACTCACTACAGATCTTTGTATGGACATCTTCACAAATCTCCACCAAACTACACTCATATTCATGTTTTTGGATATGCTTGTTATCCATGGAAACAACTTCAAACCTCACATAAATTTGCAAAGAGATCCACTCAATGTATTTTTGCTCTCTCCAACATAAGGACTACAAATGTTTAAATCCCACCAACAACAAAATCATAGTCTCTCGACATGTATTTGATGAATACACCTTTCCATTCCTTCAAAAATCAACACTTCCTGTCACAAAACAACAACCTAACTATTCTTTTATTCCTCCATGGCTACTTACTACCACCACATATCCATAAACCATTCAACCCCTTCCATTTATATCTCAACTGCCCACTTCAACTACACCTATACCGCCCACAACCTCAACTTCACCATCCTCATCCGATGACCACTAGATCCCGCACGAGAAACCTCAAACCCAAACAAAAGTTGAATTTATCTCATCACATTGAGCAAATCACTAATCCCACTTGCTATACACAAGAAATTAAACATTAGCAATGGAGACAGACGACAAATGAATTTAATGCTCTCCAAAGACAAGCTACATGGATCATAGTTCCACTCTCAAACAATCAGCCTATTTTGGGTTGTTGGTGGACATATACTACCAAACACAATTCAATGGGCACAATCACTAGATACAAGGCATGCCTTGTAGCTCAAGGACATCAAAGAGAATTTGGTGTCAACTATCACAAATCCTTCAGTCTGGCGGCTAAGTTCTCTACCATTCGCATTCTTATTACGGTTGCACTTCATCATCAATGAAGCATACTTCAATTTGATATCTCCAATGCTTTCCTCCATGGGACTTTGAATGAGAATGTATACATGAAACAACCATC
>NW_018211955.1:0-930 GCF_001263595.1 Phalaenopsis equestris | reverse complement strand
AACAAATTACATACCACACAATTGCTATGTATTCGATATCTATTTTCAAAACACTAAAATTCTTAATGTCACGTCAAAAATACAACCATGACTTACTTTTAAAAGGAAAATACGCTTTTTCATGCATATGCTTGAATGTAATTATGACATTAAAGTTTTAACAATGTTAATATCAAACTATTGATTTTAGATATATAAATACATAATAATTATGTGATATGTGTGTAAATTTCTCAAAAGCAAAAGAAACAATTTTATTACCTTGGTCTGACATTTTGTCTTTGCAAAAGTCTCAGCTAGGTGAGCAGCATCTGTATTGGATGTTACACCTTAAGAAGACCAACAAAACATATTAATTAGTAGATACAACTCCTATTTTAGTACAAACATGAATAATTAGTTTAATAAAGTAATTACCCCCAATAATCACAAGACCGTTCAATTTCAATGCTTCACATGCAACTTTAACAGCATTGATTTGCTCATTTGTTCTTATTCGATCCTTCGTTCGGCCTAGCAAATCAAAACCGCCTTCAAGAGCAACAAATACACATTCTTGAGAAAATTGCTGAAGATTTTCAGAATAATAGACAAATATTTGTTGAATATTAAGAAAAAAAGAATCAAATTATATGAACCTTGGTTTTTGTAAGAAGAAATAATATCATCTGTGATTTCTATAGTTTTCTGAGCAAATAAGCCTTCAGTACCACCTTTGCAATGAATAAATTGGAATCAACGTATAATCATGTAAGAAAATAGAATAGCAAGCTACAAAATGTTAAGAAGATGTTGCCAACATGAGAACATTTACAAATTAGAGAAATTATATAATACATGCATACATATAATTATGAGTGCGTGTATGCGCGCGCGTGTGTGTATGGTGCCAAGCACCGTGACTCTTTGGTTTACAGCTGTGTTGTCAGT
>NW_018211954.1:0-930 GCF_001263595.1 Phalaenopsis equestris | reverse complement strand
GTTAAAAAGCTAAACCGGGACCTTAAACCTCAAGACGGGCTCTTTGGCCAGGCGTGACCATGCCCAAACGGGCGTGATTACGCCAGGTGTGACCAGCCGTCACACGCATTTGCATGTGATAGCTCCTTTTCCACTTTTAACCCAATTCGTCCCCTTGTTTCTTATGCTTCTTCTTCTCGACACCCACAATGCCGCCTAGGATAAACCCTTGGGAGGCACATATCAACCACAAAACACTCAGATTCGGATACTCCTCCTATCTTAGGTGAGATCTTCAAAGCTTTTATAGTTTTACCATGAGTTTTGGGTTTTCTTTTCCTACACCTTCCTAAATCTTCCACCCACAATGCCGCCTAGGATGAGAGGAAGGGGAATCACCTATTATGATGATAGAAAATTTGTGAGTTTAGCAGCCTCCCAAAGATATTCTGTTCCTATTTTGAGGAAGAGGCTAATTCCTGAAAGAATTTTCTAAACACGGGTCTGAGATTTAGGCTATGATAGTGAGCTAGGGGTGGCGTAGATTTTGTGCCATGTAGCTCCTGTCGTCATCCCTACAGTTCAAGAGATTTATGCAATGTCAACAAGTCTGTTAACGCGCAAGTTTTCGAGCAGGATCAGGTTCCTTTTGATCCAACTACCATTAATCTCCTATTCTGCCTCAACGACATTCCCAAAAGCGAATATTCAGAGTTTGATCTCCAGATTATGGACGATGTGGAGATGGTGAAGCAGGACGACGACTAGGGGAGGTCTGATGGGTGCTTTTGTTTAATGTTTCTGACATTTTTTCATTGTATTTTGAACTACTCATTTGTTGTATGATGATGCCTGGACTATGTATAGATTTATTACTTGCATTTCTGAATTTTTAATATACTATTATTTACATTTCTTGACTGCACTTGACTATGTAGTATTTTTTTTTTT
>NW_018211953.1:0-930 GCF_001263595.1 Phalaenopsis equestris | reverse complement strand
GGGGGGTCTATGCTAGGATATATTTGGCATTATATGAACAATTATTCATGATTAGAACTTTTCTGTCAGTTTTCATGGGGTCCAAAATATTACCTTAGAGAAGAAAGAGCCACATAGCTCGGGTGCTCGATACCACCTTGTAGCAACATAATCCTACATATGTCAAAGAGAATAACAATAGGCTCTTAGTTGCAAATTACAAATACAAATAAGATAAGGAAGCAAGATAATCACCAAATAACGAAAAATATACCGTCCAAAATATCGTTGTGGGGGCATCATTGAATGCAACTCTCGCTAATCCAAAATCACAAATTTTGAGCTTACAATTTGCATTTGCTAATATATTCTTTGGCTTCAAATCTCGATGATAAACATTTGCTGCAATAGAATTGTAAAACCTCAGCATACACAGAATAAAAAGGAGAAATCAAAATTAATAAAAAAAATTTCTGAACCAAATAACTGTGAAACATAAAGCTAAGTTTAGATTATAATGTTGTCACCAAACGATTACTAAACAATGTAGGTCCGAAAAATAAGTTAAAAGCATCTGTCAACATTCAATAAACCACGGATATCATTAATAAAAAAAGCATTCAAGGTGCACGCCTCAGGCAAATCACACTTGGGGGTAAAAAAATCAACTCGAGGCTTACACCTTAACGACTTGAGTGAAGCATATACTTTTTTGATTGAGGCGTACATGTTTGAGATTTAATGTCCCGAGAAGTTTGACGCATATGCAGACACCTCAATTTACAACATAATAAAAATTAAAACAAAGTTTTGTTGCTATATGAAATAATGATATATTTACTAAGGTTTATAATAGCTTCCAGTTTAAATTATTTGGAGTAAGATAGAGAGAGATAGAGAAAGAGAGAGAGGACTATGAGCAAGCTGTGTGAGCAAATTGCTTACAATGGT
>NW_018211952.1:0-930 GCF_001263595.1 Phalaenopsis equestris | reverse complement strand
AAGTTGCTGGAGTCGTCTCACCGGCAACTCATCCAGGCATCACCACAGCTTAAAGCCAAGACATTCATGGCATCTTTTTTATTGATCTTTAATAATTGCTGCAGGCTATGCTATTTGACTGTTGTATTCTCAGATCGGAATTTTGTAAAGTGTGTATTTCAAAGAGATCAATTTATGTTTTGAACTTAGAAAAAAAAGCACCTCCTGGTATTCACTTTTGCCTTGGCAATGAAAATTGAGCTTACCTTTTTGCTGACATTGATGAACCGGCTGAAGGTGAAAAAAATTGTTTTCTTTCCTTTTGGACAATTGTTCGGAAGATCGTATTTCCCACTATTCATACCTTTTTTTTTTAAAATTTATATTAAAATTCTAAATCATAAATAATCGATATTTTAATTCTTAGAAAATTGTTGATATTGTGTTAGATTGTTGAGATTTTGGGATACGAGAAAAAAAATTCCTGGTTTAAGAAACTTGTTGAACTGTTTAGTAGGCTGAAAGTTGTAAAATATTTAGCCTCTGTTTGGAATAACTTTTTATTTTTTATTTTTTATTTTGAAAATATAAACCAGAAAATAAATCAAAATTTGTGAGCTTATTTTTTAGTTTTTTTTTTATTTTTAATTTTAAAATATGTTAAGGCTTGTTTTCAAAATATAAGAAATGGAGAATTGTATTTTTTCTGTTTTAAAAACATTTTTTCGGAACATTACGTGTGCAATGCTTCCATCATTGGTCCCTGTCATCTGCCTAGCTGGCTTGTGCTTGCCACCAATCGCCGCTGGCCTTAGTTGGCTCTCGCATACCACGCAATTGTGCCCCAACCAGTTGTGCTCCCCCTGCTCCCTGCAGTCGAATCTCGTTGGCCACCACAGGCGTCTGCACGTCGCTTGTGGCATGCAGCTGGCTGTCGCCTATCTCGGTTGC
>NW_018211951.1:0-930 GCF_001263595.1 Phalaenopsis equestris | reverse complement strand
GCCTCTTATTTTTTTAATTTTGGATTGAAACTGAGGTGGGAAAACTGTATAAAAATGGAAATGATTGTTGTATATGAAATATTTCTCTTGTGAAAACAGCATATTTATTGTATAATGAAAAGAGGGGGTAATACAATAACAAATTGGATTATACTGTTGTGTGTTCATTTATTTGGTTAAAGCATTTTTTATATTCTCCTAATGAAGATGATGAAGCTTTTTATCAATCAATTATGGCTTTTTATATTATCTCATAGCTTTTTTTAAGTATTCATGCAATATTTTTAATGTTAATAAACAGGGAAGGATTACACTTGGAGGATGACGTTTATTCTTTTGGCTTAATCTTACTTGAAGCACTTCTTGGACTACGAAGATCTGAAAAAGGGGGAGCATTTCTTCCATATGAAATGGTATGCCTAAATAGGAATTTTAAAATAAAAGCTGAAACTTTTGGGCCCCCAAAAGGCAAGGAATTATACTATTTATTAACTATCCAGACATGCTATTTTGCATGAACATAAAGTCCGTGAAGCAAGTCCTGGACCTTGTGAATTAGGATTTGTTTTGATTGTTATAAGGGCAATTGTGCTTTGTTATTTTACATGATTGGTTGTGTTTTGTAGATACAAGTGGACCGTCAATAGAATAGTTGAAAGAATAATAATGAAAAGGCAAATGATAAACACTAAGTCAGTTCCTACCAACTTAATACCACTAAAAATTGCATACTCTAACTTTCGAAGTTGAGAGACTGTGTCACCAGACGACCCCCCTTGTTACTATCCAGCGAAATTAATTCGCAAGTCGGTCACAACCAGAAAATATTACTAGTGCCACGGGTTTGACATGTTGAAGCAGAATACACAACCAGGGGAATAATCTACTTCACTGAGTAGGGCGTCATCGAAAATTTGGTTAAAGGCATTG
>NW_018211950.1:0-930 GCF_001263595.1 Phalaenopsis equestris | reverse complement strand
ATATTAGCTGGGATATTGTGATTGTTTTACCACGCACTCAATGATACATGGATTCTATCATGATGGTGGTGGACAAATTCTCGAAGATAGCTCACTTTGTACCATGCAAAAACTCTTGAGACCTCTCACCTTGCCGATTTATACTTCAAAGAGATGGTTCGCTCACATGACATTCCATATGCTATTACATTGGATCGAGATGTTAATTTTTAAAGCCCCTTTTGGAAGACATTATGTTGTAAATTGGGAACCAAACTTCAATATAGTTTCGCTTCCCACCGACAAACTGATGGGCAAATGGAAGCTGTTAATATAAGTCTCGAAAACTTACTTCATTGCTATGTAGGGAAGAATCTTGCACAATGGGGTCGTCTTTCATCACAAGTGGAGTTTGCCTATAATCGGTCCCACGGTCAAATATTCAAATAGAGCCCTTTTAAGGTGAGTTTATTGGAGAAATCCTATATCTCCACTTGATTTTAGATTGGATTTTCCCATTCAGACGGTGGCCTCAGGCATTGAGGTTCGACTACAAGAAATCCAAAAGCTCCATAAATTGGTTCATGAGAATATCACTAGATAAAATGAAGTATATCGAAGACAAGCAAACATGAGTAGGAGGGTGATTACTTTCAAAGAAGGAGACAAAATATGGATTTGACTAAGGAAAGGGTGTTTTCCTCCGGAAAGACATGGGAAGCTCGAGGCCAAAGTCGATGGGCCTTTCCGAATTATGAAGCATATTCATGACAATGCTTATCAAGTTGATCTCCCCGAAGATTACAATATTTCTAGTACATTCAACGTCGTCGACTTCACTCCACATTACGAAACCGATTCTAAAACTACTTAACATGAAGAATCCCCATTAACTATATGGCAGAGTGACGCAAGAGTTGAAATAGTTATATTTTTAGTAGGGTGTCATAC
>NW_018211949.1:0-930 GCF_001263595.1 Phalaenopsis equestris | reverse complement strand
ATGTTGTTACATAAATTTCCTACCAGCACTCAGGCCACAAAAGCAAATTACAGTTTACACCGAAGGGATAGGGAAAAATAGAGCAAGCGACAACAAATGCAATTTCAAATGAACAATAATTCCTTATTCATCTCTTCCACTCAAAATCTTAAATATATTTCAAGCAATATTTACTTGCAGGAAGCTCCAATGAAATTTTTCTAAATTTTATAAAATGGAAAGATCTGAAGCTGCCTCGAATCTTCATCATTAAATTTTCTATGAACTCCATGAATGGAGGAAGAAGATGTACCTGCGGACAAATCAGCAAGTATCGTGTGAGGTGTCTGAACTCGGTGACTTGTCATTCATCGGCGTTAGCTCGGTTCGGGAGCGGCCAGTTTTAAGCTCCGCATCCACTCGCAGAAGCTCGGATCGTCGGTGTGGAAGAAACTCGCCTTCAATCTCGCTCTTTGAGCGGTGGATAATGAGCGGAGTTGAGGGAATCTCGCCTCCTGGAATGAGACAATAATTTGAAGTATTAGTCTTGACTCGTGAGGTGGCTCGAATTCATTGAATAAAGCTCGTTAATTGAGTTCGAGCTCGAGCACAACTCGGCTCAATTACACTCCTAAGTCCATATGTTCAAGAATTCAACCATACCTGCTCATAGGGAGGATCTTTATGAGCCGGAATTAGACGAGATACGAAGTATCGAGCTTGTGAGCTTCCCTCCTGGAATAAGGAAAATAAAAATAAGGCGAATGACACATGCGAAGTTGAATACAGGGGCATTTACATACGACACCATTCTCATAAATTTCCCCATCTAACAAGTAGACATTCATGTTAAGGTACATACCACTCAAATCTTTAACATCACACAAAAAATACCACTATCTCTAAGTTTTTAAAGTGAAATGTACATTTTCTTGCATAAGTTTATGACGT
>NW_018211948.1:0-930 GCF_001263595.1 Phalaenopsis equestris | reverse complement strand
TGTTGTTGTTGTTGTTGTTGTTGTTGTTGTTTGATTGGTTGACATTGTTCTCTCTATTGATATCTCACTAGAGTCTTCCTTTCCAAACACAGGGTCGCCTTTTTTTCCCCACCGTTAGCCCGCTAACAACAAGTTATCTTTACACGATAAACCGAACCATAAACATCATCTCATACAAAGATCGACATCTTCAGTTATGCGTGAACCTCCTCTCCAATTTCCTTGGCTGAAGGTCGTTCCACCCATGAAGCAGTGTTTGGGTTCTCTTCCTCGGTTCATATTGATTTCCCTTCTTTTATAATTTAGCTCAACCCATAATCAACTTTTTCGTCCCCATAGGCTTTTGAATCAACTTTCGCTCAGAAGGTTGTTGCGGTTGCCGCAACAAAAGGAATTAGCGCATCTGGTACTTACCTTGGTTTTTGTTCGAGACTGAAATCCTTCAAATTGATCTTCTCTAGCCCCGAAGAATCACATGCGACTTTCCCATTCATCCCACTGTTGCTTGCTCTAGCCCGCCTAATGTTGCTCAATCCATTCCGCCCGATGCCACTCCAACCCACTCAATCCGCTGTTGTTGGATCCCCTTATACAAGATCCACCACAGCCAACCCCCGCCCCCCAAATTCGCATCGTATTTCTCTATGCACAGACTTCATTTAAATGAGCAAATTTTGTATAATTGAACAATTTTATTTTATTTACCACTGTTGGCATGTAAGATTGAGTTCTATGCATTTTTATATGTTAAATTTCTAGGGAAAATTACGTACATACCCCCACAATTCCTTTTTATTTACATTCTAACATCTAAAATTTTCTTTCTTACATCTATACCACCAGTATCCTTCATGTCACATAAAAGTACCATCATTTTACCACCCAATTCCTATAATTTTACTTATCTAACCTCTAAATCTCCTTTTTTTT
>NW_018211947.1:0-930 GCF_001263595.1 Phalaenopsis equestris | reverse complement strand
ATGATGAGTTTTGTCTATTACTCGATTATCTAAGTGTCTTCGTGAGACTTCAAAGCGAGCTCGAGCTGAGTTGTGAGGATTGTGTCTCAGTTCCCAATTTTATCCACAGACATTTCTCTTTGGCAAATGGTTGTTGACTTGCTCGACTCTGAATTGTGCAGGGAGGATTTATATTCTTCTGACAATATATAATTACTGACTATTGGCTAATTCTAGCTGCTCGGTTAGCAACTTCGATCGTTGCAGTCCTAGTGTGTATCAAAAGTGTCCTACCTTCAGTCATTGAGCTCGGAAGACATGAGGGATTGTGGGTTCTAGATCCCACATTTCCAACATCTTCTAGAAGGAAGTGATAAACAATTAAATGCTCTCTCTAGCAAATATGTAGGAGGGACTATGAGCTTTTTTTAAGCTTTGGGGCGCTGGCAAATTTTATCACAAATATTCGTTGAAATTAACGAATAATGTGATCACTCTCGAAGATAATGCATTGAACCACCAGAGGATCAATTGCCTCAGTGTGAGTTGATTCAAACAAGATTGTTGTGAGTCGGATCGAGCTTGCTCTTATAAAACTCCAGTGTTAGAATGTTGAATCTCTCTGAGGGCTCAAACTTAGAGATTTGTTGAAAAAACACATTCTTTGGCTGTCAGAGCGCCTTAGTACGCCCAATCGGTGTCGACCCAACACCATTGAAGCACTGTGAGTCACCTCTTCTTTCCAAAGCCCGTGGGATTCTTCGGTGGTTGAGTGCAAACCCATCCTATCAAGGATACTGCTCCCTTCTTGGATTTGTTGGTTCATAAACTCTAATACACTCCATATTGTTGGTGCTTTTATTGTTGGTTTCTTTTTCGTGGGTTACTCTTCTTCTTGTAAGTGGTATGATCCACGCTTACTATACTTTTTAGAAAGGAGAGAGAGAGAGA
>NW_018211946.1:0-930 GCF_001263595.1 Phalaenopsis equestris | reverse complement strand
ATATATATATATATAAATGATCGGTGCAGATCTCCAAGAATAACAATACAGATAATAATCTACAACGGAGGCCGCAACTGCCATCTATTCATGTAATGATCCTCCAAATATTTGTGTCCATGGTGGTGATGGACACATGGCAATACTTCGCTCACAGATTGATGCATGCAAACAAATTCTTGTACAAGCACGTCCATTCCAAGCACCATGAACTAGTTGTCCCTTATGCTTTTGGAGCTATCTATTGCCATTTTGTTGAGGGAATTATTTTGGACACCGGAGGTGCTTTCCTCTGCGTTTTCTTCTCCGGAATGACTCCTCTCACCGGCGCCATCTTCTTCTCCTTCTCCTTCATTAAGACCATTGATGACCATAGTAGCTTGTGGTTGCCTACGAATATATTTCCTTTTGTGTTCCAGAATACAGGCGCGTTTCATGAACTGCATCACCAGCCTTATGGGAAGAAGTATAATTTCTCTACTCCATTTTTTGTGACGTGGGATAAGTTATTGGGGACTTATTTGGATCACACGCTTGAGAAAAGAAAGGATGGTGGAGTTGTGGTGAGGCCTGTGCTCAAGGGAAAAAAATATTAGATGCGTGTAACTTATCTATGCACCATGAATGATGCGAGAGAGAATATGTATGCAGCAGGTGTGGTTCAAATTGTATGTGCTGTCTGTAGGTGTGTGCATGCACCTAATATTTTCTCATGCTCAAGTAGATTATAGATTGGTATAGCTGTTCTTGATTAATTATAGATCTATTGGATGAGTTCATGTTTTTGTTTTGAGTGATAAATTTCAACACTGAAATATTGAAATAAGTGGTGATGTAATTTTACAAATAAAGGATTGTATTTATGAAATAAAGTTGGTTCAAGGCTATATTAGTAATTAGTAATCACAATGTGATTATGATTTTTTTTTT
>NW_018211945.1:0-930 GCF_001263595.1 Phalaenopsis equestris | reverse complement strand
TAAATCACTTTAAATTTCCTAACCCATTTAATAAATAGCTTTTTAGGTCAATTCAAATTTAGGTCAATTAAACTCATAACCAACCTATTGACCCTAATTGACCCCCATAGGTTGTTGGTTATTGTTCCAAATATATTTACCATTGAAAGAACATTGATATTTTTATGATTATAAAAATGAAAAATATGACAGTAATCTGTTGCAAAGAGAAAGAGGGGTCGATGGTGGTTAGGCCAGGGTGATAAAATGCAACAAACATGAAGACTAGATGAAACAAATGGAGTCATTCAATAATGATGGCTTGCAAGTTCTAGGCAATTTAATGTTAAAGACCTTATTTTGTAGAATTATTTGGAAAAAGTCCAATGCTTTGATTCTATGTAGGAATTGAAGGGAATCTATAGACTGTTTCATTCCAATATTTGTGTAGTATATATATAAATCATGGTATAATATTCATGAGCTGATGTATTTTGAGCTTAAATTTATTTTATTACTTAAATAAATAGAGACAAGTCATTGGACAAACCATAAACGAAGCAAACCATACACGAAGCAATTACTTAATGAGTTCTTCGCCCCCACCACGTAAATTCCCTGCAACCCAAGTCTCATAAATATTGAATTTATTAATTTACTATAGTCCAAATTCGGTTTAACATATTAAACTATTCATCTGCAAAACATCAGGCCAACTTTTGATTCATTCCAATGTCCAATTGAACAGGCCCCAAAAATAATTATTACTCTTTTAACCAACTTTGAAATAGTTTTAATTATTTTAATAGCTTTCTTACTGCAATTAACATAATCATGCAGGATTAAAAAAGTTTTATATTGATTTATAAAATGATTAATTACAGTATAGATAGCAAGTTTCCATTTGAAAATAACACAGGTCAGTGGTGTTGTTGCATGGTTTTAACTTGT
>NW_018211944.1:0-929 GCF_001263595.1 Phalaenopsis equestris | reverse complement strand
ATATTAAAATTTGCTAAAATTTAGTGTAGATGTTGCGTCGAAAATTCTTGAGGTTAACATATTCAATACATTTCGATGCTTATCAACCTCTTCAGCGAAAACATTGAACACAAATGATAACGTAAGTTCGCGTCTGCAAACGAAGGATGCAAATTTCTAGTTAATGTTTACGTCAGCATGGTCACGTTGAAACTAGCTAATTTCAACAATTTCATAGGCGCAAACATCGACATAATTTGTTTGCGTTAGCAAGGGTCGATGTAATTACATTTGCAACACTTGTTTTGGCACGGATCATATTTCTTATGCAAATCTGCCGCTAATACTGCTTTGTGTTAGATTATTTATATATTACAACACCAATTTGAAAAAATAATAATAATAACTTGTAGCATCTCCGAAGAGAACAGGTCTAACCATCGTCAAATAATAGCCTTCAAGACGAATCACATTCAAATTCAAAATGACTAACCTAATCATCTTTAATGACATCCATGACCACCGACCTACACCACATTATCCGCACCATCGTGTCATCTAACCCTAACATCCATTAGGAAGACAAGCTTGGGCCAACAACAACACTAATACTAATAGCAATCTACATTTATTTATTGCATATCAATACTATTTTAACCTTTAAAAGTGAAATACACCTTTGCATGCATAGAAAAGTTGACATATATGTAAAAATTTAAGTTTAGGTGTTTGATATATAAATTCATAGGAATTGACAAGGCATGTATGTAGATTTAGGGTTTAGGGCCTTTGTAATTCAATGACTTCCGAAAAATAAGGTGCCAATTTGTGCTTGGCAATTAAAATAAATAATTTTTATTTGCTTAAAAAACATTTTAAAGAAAATAAATTAATAAGATTTTATTATTTTATTTTACTAAAAAAATTAATATTATTTTGAGCTTCTAATG
>NW_018211943.1:0-929 GCF_001263595.1 Phalaenopsis equestris | reverse complement strand
ATATATTAAGTATCATGTCAAGACTTTCCTCAAAACATAGCACAAGTTGTCAGATTCATCTTACTGTCTTGTCAGTAGTCTCAGATACTATTAGACCATGCATGGATTTTCTGCACTCTGAGAAACTTTTGGAAATAAATTCTATCAAATATATCACAAGTGCTCAAACATTCATAGGGTCATGGTAGCTTTAGAGGTTGTAGTCTTTGGAGATGGGTTAATATCCAACAGGATGCTTGTCAGGGCACATCCTTCGTAGTGTTATTGAGATTTGTTGTTTGCTCACACTTGATATGCAGTGCTTAGCAATGTTAGCTCCATTTCCTTGTAGGACTAACACTGATCCTCATGGGAGGGGAATTTGATAAGAACCATGGAATTCTCTTGGGCTTATTATCCATATTTCTTGTCCGAACATGATAGAACACCTATTTAGTAGTGATAATGTACAGAAAGGTCTTTCAAAATTATGACTGTCAATATGTTGCGAGATATAGTCTCCTCTTCATAGATGTTGATAATGCAATTAGATGACATTATGTCCCAAACCACCAAACATTTGGTGATCTGGATAATTACTGTAGGCATTAGATCCCCTCGTTCATGTTGTAAGATTCCTGAAGAGTTTCCATCTTTGTTCTTAGCATAGTTATAGCAACATCCATATTGGATAGTTACTCGTCCTTTTTCATGTATCCATTTATTCCATTTATTTGGTTCGGAACATGTTCTCCTTTTCAAATGTCCAACCCATCCATGATCTCGTTCTTCCATCACATGTTTGATGATAATTGTTTGTTCATGTTCATTGAAGACTTTAGTGACTAGCTAAATCCCTCCAAGTTTTGTGATTGTATGACCATAAACATACTTAAATTGTTCAAAATGGTGCTGTTTGAAAGTTTGGATACATTTTAATTCTTCGTAAG
>NW_018211942.1:0-929 GCF_001263595.1 Phalaenopsis equestris | reverse complement strand
TTTTATGCATACATTTTAATGCGATCATTTATTTACACCAATTTGGACTAAAGCTCGTGTTTACTTTTGTATCCAATGACATGATTGGTGTTCGCACAGGTGGTGACATACGCGATACTGGCCGCGGGCGCGGCGGCGGCGGAGATAGTGTATCTGGCTTATGAGGGGGACGAGGACGTGACATGGAGCAGGGCTTGCAGTGTCTTCGGAGTATTTTGTCGAAAGGCGATGGCTTCGGTTGGGATTACGTTTGGAGCAGTGCTCTGCTACATTCTGCTCTCTCTCATCTCCTCCTACAGGCTCTTCAGCGCCTACCACGCCCCCATTTCCACCTTTTCTGGTGCTGTGGACGACAACGAAGCCCATTAGTGTCTGTAGATGAAGTCTACGTACCCCTCCCTTCTTCTCTTGTTTGTGTATGTGTGTGAAAGCCCTTCGCTCTTGTTGGCAATGGGTATATATTGCAGGAAATAATTAATGGAATGATGTCTAGATTCTGAGAATGTTTTAGACCGCACTGCTTGGTATTCATAAATTTTATTTGGAGGTAGGCCTAACTAGGTAGAGTCCGAGTCTGAACTCGGAAGTGCCCTCTAAATTCTTATGATATGAGATGGCAGTCCCCACGTATTTTGGACGTGTTTATATTAAGAATGAACTTCCTATGTTCTGTAGTATTTGCATACAAATTTTTTCATGAGTGATTTATGTTATAATCCTTTGTTATGAATAATAATTGATGTGTGAAGGAAGGTCCGCAATGGAAGAGCAATGACTTATCATTTTTGCATTGTACAAGACTCTACCATAGGATCGGATAATGAAAGAGAAGTAAGAAAGGCCAGACACCTTGATTTTTATGTGGAAAACCCTGGAAATGAGAAAAAATCATAGAGCCCAATTGAAATAATCCACTATGAATGATGAGT
>NW_018211941.1:0-929 GCF_001263595.1 Phalaenopsis equestris | reverse complement strand
TGCATTCATCGCGTGCTTTTCACATTACCTACATTAGCACATCCACACATGCACACTCTCATGCACCATGAGCATATGCCCTCATATGCTCATGACAGGTACTTGTGCCTCCCAACAACACATTACCCTACATTCGTTTTATGGCACCACTGTGTCACTTTGCACCTCCTCATATGTGATTTGCACTCACACTTCCCACCTTCGTATATTTGCTTGCATAGCGTCATGCATGTTCATGACTTGCAAGCTTGAAGTCTTTACACTTGAATTTGTGTCATCACACACTTATCTTACTCACATTCACACTACATGTAAATGGATGGCTTGCCACCAAGCCCATCCTTTGTGTAATCCTCTCAAACGAGAATTACATTTCTTCACTCCCTACGACACCGCTCTGGACTGTTGTGGATCTTTTTTTCTAGTTCATTGCCTCTACGTCACACCCACCCTCCACGACACACCCACCATCTAGGTCATTGCTTCTATGACACACCCACCCTCTGGGTCACTGCTTCGAAGGCACACCCACTCTTCCAAGTCAAGACATCCATGGCACGCCCACCCTCCCAAGTCACTACCTCCCAGACAGACTCATCCTTACTTTTGTTGTATGTCTTGCATGCATCACTCTACATTGTCGCCGCATTCATCATAGGTATATGCCTCCAATTACTAGTGGTGAATTTTTGCTATATTTCGAGTGTTTCTGCTTTGTTAGGATGATCTTTACTTTGGATCATTTTTCATTTACAGGTGAACTCCTAATTTAACTAACAACGGACCTACCTCGTTAGATGAGTGACCCTCCGCTGGTCACGACGAGGTAGCGAGTATTGCCTACAAGGATGTCTTGACTGGGCAATACTAGCTATCAAGTCGTGATTAGCGCACGTATATTGTGCTAAGGTTTCAAGGGGTCTAATAGG
>NW_018211940.1:0-929 GCF_001263595.1 Phalaenopsis equestris | reverse complement strand
AATGTAAATAATAAATTTTGCAGATGCAATAAAATATAAAATATAAATACTATTAAAAAAAAAGCCTAATGCTATGAATATATGACTTCTCTAAAATTAAATAGTCACATTTTATCACACTCGAAGGAATTGCTCATTCAGCTTATACTCACAAGATTGAAATTAGAAAAATAAATTTTCTTCTTGACTAAAGTTTCTAATTACATATTTCATTTCAACTAGTGTTAAGAGTCCTCATAATAAGATTGCTATAAAATCAGTCCCAGTCGAAGTTTAAATTAATTTTCAATTTAATTTTAAATTTCAAATCAACCAAAGAACAACCAGTTTAATTTTAAATTCCAAATAGGAAGAACAGTAAGCACCCAATTCCTGCAATTTCTACATCCTAGGAGTAGAAAATCACAGATGGCCGCAAGAAGGAGACACCATATGTTGCGTCCAGCTTCAGGTGCAGTATCTTTCTCATGCTCCAATCTCATAATCACACGATTGCACGAGTAAGAGGGTAACAAGTGATAAACCACCTACCATAACCAAGATATAGCTAAAAACTTCCAAACAACAAATCATCCAAAACCCAGCCCCTAAGAATTTAGAGAAGCATTGCAATTTACAGTTTATTAAGCCTCTTCAAACTAATCTCCTTTATTGTTTTCCTTCTTGTTATCTTAATTTATCTTGGGTGCATCGTAGAAGATTATCCTTTTCTTTGTAATATCAATATTAAATGGTTTTGAATTAATTTTTTTTTCCTTGTCTTTGAATACTGCGAAGTTTCTACGAGTAAAGAAAAAAAAGCTGGAGGAATGTAGTTAAAATTATGAAAGCAAACTAATCTTCTATATACAAAAACCTTTTAAATTCTATCTCATTATATCTTACATTTATTTTACATTTGAAAGTAAACTCGTGGAAAGTAATGTCTA
>NW_018211939.1:0-929 GCF_001263595.1 Phalaenopsis equestris | reverse complement strand
TCCTCCTAAACATCTCTCTGATCTCTTCTGCAGCTCTCGTTGGATTCTCATGGCGAGGCCAGAGATGGATTACATTCTCGTCCCTCTAGGCCTGATAATAATGGTCGGCTATCACCTATGGCTTCTTCTCTACATCTTCCGCCGCCCCACCATGACCGTCATCGGCATCAACGCCATCAACCGCCGCATATGGGTTCAAGCCATGATGGAGGCATGCAATCCACCATTAAGAAACTCCTTTCTTCTCAATCCAATATTCATTCATCATCTTTCTTTTATGTACAGGACCCCATAAAGAGCGGAGTTTTAGCGGTCCAAACCCTAAGGAACAACATCATGGCATCAGCACTAATGGCCTCAGCCTCCGTCATGCTCTGCTCTCTGCTCGCCATCCTTATCAACAACAGCAACAGTGGCGGCGGTGTGCAGACTGATCATGAACGGCTTGCCGGAACAAAGTTCTTCTCCATCCTCTTGTGTTTTCTGGTAGCCTTTCTGCTGAACGTGCAGTCGGTGAGATATTATAGCCATGCAAGCGTTATGATAAACGTGCCGGAGAAGTGGGAGAGGGGGAGGAGAAGAAGGCCGGATTATGTGGCGAGTTTGCTTGACAGAGGGACTTACTGCTGGTCGCTGGGGCTCAGAGCTTGTTATTTCTCCTTTCCTCTGTTTTTGTGGATTTTTAGTGCGGTGGCTATGGTGGCTTGTTGTGTTGCTATGGTTGTGGTGTTGTATTTTCTTGATGTTTATATGGATTGGGGTGAAGGTGAGGAGGAGGAGGGGGTTGGTGGTGTTTGAATATATACTTCAAACTTTCTTATATCATACACAGTACTCATGATTATAAATTGTGCCCTAGAAGATTCATGGCAGTGTTCATTTTGCATGCACTTATAAAGGAGTGAAGATGCCAAAACTTTTATGTGAAA
>NW_018211938.1:0-929 GCF_001263595.1 Phalaenopsis equestris | reverse complement strand
CTCTCTCTCTCTCTCTCTCTCTCTCCCTCTCTTAAGGTCCTTAGAAAGACTATATATAGCTTATTTGTTGTGTGATTGATATCTACTACTATTTGAATTAACATTTTTTAGTCTCTCCATGGGAGAAGGTTTGGTAGTCATCCCATGCTAGAGAAGGCATGGGGGCCTTTCTCATTCTACCTCTTTAATTTGTACATGCATAACACTCAAACCTTGAATATGACATCAAAAATAAATATATTTCAAATGTGAACAATTATAAATAATAATAACAATAATAATAAGAAGAAGAAGAATAATAATAACAAAGCTCAAGCATAAAGGAGAGATAATAATTAGTCAACCTTGAGCTTATGGTTTGCCTAATACCATAGTACAAAATAATTATTTTAGATTCATTTTTCATTTTTGAAAGTCACTATGAAAGTTGATGGAGAGTAAAGTTAAAATATTTTCATCCTTTCATCCTTAAATTGATGGGCAAACTAAGATAGTTAATAGGTCACTTGAGAACCTATTGAGGAGTTTAGCAAGGAAGAGCATCATAATTAAGATTTGTATTTAGCCACTTTTGAATTTTCTTATAATAGCACAATCGTAAAAAAGAAAAATGAACACCGTTATGATAGTATATGTATTCAATCCTAAAAGGCCTTTGATATAGCAAATGTTCCTACTCATGCATTTTTAGATTAGACATTCATATTGTAAAAGATTTTATTTGATTGCATGAAGCTAATAAGAAATAATTTGAAGATATTAGTAAATCCATCACTAAAATTAGGCCAATAAGAGAATCTTAAGAATGAGATTATTTGATTTTTATATTATGCATTAAATAAATTCCTCTAAATTCAAAAAACTTAATGTAAGGGCATGTGGCTCATTTAAAAGTCTTAGAAAAATTGAACCTAATGCAAATTTTCTAA
>NW_018211937.1:0-929 GCF_001263595.1 Phalaenopsis equestris | reverse complement strand
GTTAGGACAATTAGAATATAATCATATATCACAAAAATCGAATCAGATAGGGACCTGCTAAGGTTGGTGGTTAGCGTTCGTTCGGTTTGGATTGACCAGTTTTCAAATTGATCAAACCAATTGTAACTGGAATTTCAATAAAATTGGATCAACAAAAAATAAGTTTAGTTTGGCTTAAACAATTCGATTATGAGTAAACCAAAATTTAGTTGTTAGTCGGAGCTCGACTATGAACAAACCTCAAGAACTATATATCTTACTTGTAGAATATCGATTTAATTTCATAACCCGAAATGCATTTTCGAAACCAAGTTGAATCAATGGCCGGGGCCTATTTTATGATTTTGACCAAATAGTGTACAGCCCCCAGCTAGAATTGATGAAATTACTCTACCTTTAAATTTATGAATATTTACATAAATATAATTCAATTGTTATATATATTTATATATTTAACATCCAAACTATAATTATTACATATATGCCATCTTATTTATGTATGAAAATATGAATTCATTTTATAAAAAGTTATAATAATGATATTTTTATGTGATATTAAAGCTATAGGCGGTTCAAATGTGAAAAAATAAATTTAGGTGTTAGATTTGTAAATATGTGAGAATTTACTGCTATGTATTTAAATACCCTAGCAAATGATCATCAGTAGATGAAGATCATGCTTAGTTATTAAGACAAAAATTACATCATTAATGCACTATTTTATATGCTTTAAATAAATCAAAAGGTGCTCATTGTAACTAAAAGACCTCTAGAAGGTCTGAGATGAAATTATTTTACTCTTTTTATGTGTAAAAATACAAATATTGTGTTTGAGAGATAGAGATAGAGAGAGATATATATAATTAAAATCACTTTCATGCACTATTTAATATAATTAAAATGTTTGTCAAGTAATGAAGAGCTTAAAA
>NW_018211936.1:0-929 GCF_001263595.1 Phalaenopsis equestris | reverse complement strand
TTAATAAAATATGTCACAAGTATACTTCTCATGATGATTGGTAAAATAAATACCTCTGACGGTCAAGCAACCGTCTAACAAGTCACCAGCGGCCGTCTTCACCAACTAAAAGTTGTCTTGATTAGTATTCTTAGATATAAAATTATGCAAAAATTATTTAGAAGTTAGTATGGCCTTCATGGTCTAGGCATATCTAATGAATATTTGAAGTACATCATAGCTCGCATTTTATCACAAGGCTTGGCCCACACATTTTTTTTATTATCGAGCAGATCCGTTGAAATTATTTACTGAATTGACCTGTCGGGCTGGCCTTTCGAAGTGCCTTGCAGATCTCATTTGCAAATCTCTTAACAATTATCCCTCGAGACCAACCAGCTGTTGAAGTGAAGATCATCATTACAGGTTAGACAATACATACATGTTGATTTATGAGTTGGCTGATGTCTATATCATCATCTTCTCAATGAGATGTCATGGGCAAATCATGTGAAGTATGGTGTGTTTTTTTATATTACTTTCCTTCTCTATGTGGTTCGAGGAGGGGAGTTTTCCCCCTCTTTCTTCCTCTTCTTATGCTTCTATTTTTGGATTTCCCCAGTCTATGAACTTGAAATGGCTAGTAGTATCACATCTACCAAACTCCTTTATTTCTAATCTCTAATTTATTACTTATGATTAGGAAAAAATCAGCTTCACAGAAGATAAAGTTAAAGAAGGTTCCAAGAGATGAAGTCTGACTCTTATCGGGATGCTCTCAGAAAATGGTTATTTATGGTAATCTCTCACGACTTGTTTAAAAAATTTAGGACCTGAAATGCAGAATAAACCCAATCTCACTTATAGAAGGTTTTTTTTCTTTTTAATTTTACTCGTGTGAAAGATTTTGGAAAGAGGTATGTGATTTATAAATGACAAACTTTTTTTTT
>NW_018211935.1:0-929 GCF_001263595.1 Phalaenopsis equestris | reverse complement strand
GAGGACTTTTCAAAAAGAAAAAGAATTACATAAATACCATATTTGTAAGTATTTACATATCTAATGCTTAAACCATTTTATTTATATTTATAGCGCTTTGGTGTTATAACTTAAACATCAAAGAATGCATTTCAGTCTTAAAAAAGTTAGGAGTGATGTTGATGATTTAAGGGATATGTTTGTAAATGTGAAAGTATAGGTGTTAAATATGTCAATACATAAAAAAATGTGGAGAAGTTTTGAATAGATCAAGTAAAAGCTTTCTGAATTGCTGAAACTGACATTTTCTGAAAAAAAAAAACAGAAATTATGATTGGTTCCAACACTCTAATTTGCAGATACAAATGATGTGTAAGTAATAATTTTTTTAATCTTATTATTTTGTTAAATTTTTAATGAAAAAATAATATCCTTGTAATAATAACAGAGCTCAATCTGATCTTCATAAAAAATAACATTAATATCCTTTGAAATTAGTAAAATGGGAATTAAATATATTCTGATTTTATTATTTTGTGCATAAAATAATTAATTGGAGAGGTTTTTGATAATAAGAGAAGACTTTTCTTGAGCCAAAATTGATTTTTTCGTCCTCCTAACATAAAAATCATTTGGGTGCTTAATTTATAAATGTCAATGTTTCAGTTGGTTTGTATGTAATTATCCCTTTTTCTTTTTGTGTTTTGTCTTATTTATTTCACTCTCTTGAACATTAATTTTTTTGAAAATTTATATGCCTCGCACACAATTCTTATGCATTTTCAGATACATAGCACTAATTTAGTGTTTTAAACCGAGAGGATCCAAATCAGCTTGGTGTGTCGTGCCCAAGAAATGAAGTGTTGGGCTGAGGGAATGAGATTGAGAGAGGGAGAGAGAAGGAAGAGAGAGGAAGACTTCCCTTGGCGAGGTGGCCGAGCGAGAGAGCT
>NW_018211934.1:0-929 GCF_001263595.1 Phalaenopsis equestris | reverse complement strand
ATATTGATTCGATTCCATGAATCAATTTATTTAAATCAAGCATTAAATATAATAATATTTTTTATTTTCTTAGTTTATTCAACATGAAATTAAAATATAATAAATATTTTTAATAAAATATGTATTTTTCAGCTTGATCAATTAAATGAAAATTAAAACCGAACCGAAAGCTGAAAAATCAAATATTGCAGTTTTAAAAACCGAAACCAAAATCAAATGTTAAAACCGAACCTAACCAACCAAATTTGATGGGCTTGGTTTGATTTTCCGGTTTTGACCAAATAATGTGTATCTCTAACCATGATGTCTATTTCTGACAGCTTTCTGTCTGTGCTACTTTTGAGACCGCCACAATAGTTGTACTTGAGTAACTCTTTATTGCTGTTTTCTAGAAATTTTTATGATATGAACCTATTTCTTGTAATTAGATTTATTAAACTGTGGTGGCTTTAAGAATTCTCTAACTGACTTTGTAGAATAAAAATATTTATAATTCTCATCATGGTTTTGTTAGAAGTTATATTTTTTTTCACCATAGCTTTAGAACAATCACATTAGCTGCTTGGATTGAAAAGCTTTTATAGATACATGAAAGATCTATATAATTTCTTTGAATTGTGACTAACTTCAGGTAACTTTATGAAAATTTCGAAGGTTATTGCCAATGCTCCACTTGGCTACATCAAGTTTTTGCTGCAGCACTCGCAATAATACCCCTGAACTATTGTTTTGCATTAGGAAGCTCCACGTCTCCAGCTAACTCTGAGCTGTTTGCAAACTCTAGTAGCTAGGCTTCAAAGGCCATGTGTTCATTTGACCTGCTTTGTCTGGGATAAATGAAATAACTATGGAAGATTTGCATACATACCATTTCATTCCCGTGTATTTACACATCTAACAACGAAATTTCAAATTTTACACATACAGAA
>NW_018211933.1:0-929 GCF_001263595.1 Phalaenopsis equestris | reverse complement strand
GGTCTAACAAATTAATCTTCTAAAAACATAGTTGAGAAAACTATGGACTTGAAATAATAATTTATAGAATAATTTACGAACATGACAATTGGTTAATAAATCTCCAAAAGCTTCAAATTGATATGTCCATGTTGCTCTCAACATTTAAGAAACTTTTAATCAACTTTTACAAGAGCTCATGAAATTAATACCTTTAAGAGAATTTGTGTGCGTGTGAGGAGAGAGAGAGAGATTGCTAAGTATTCATAAGATTTTTCTAATCTTTACTTAAAAGCTGAGATTTGAGGTATTTGTCAATTTAATTTGAGTTACAAAAAGTATTTAAAAATAGCCTAAAATTAGTTAAATAAATAACAAATAGTTTATATAAATTATGTAAGTTATAAGTATTATAATATAATGAAGTTAATTTTTCATATAACCGCTAAATTGAAATAATTTTTCTTAAACTATATTGTCATTTTAAAATTTTTAAGGAATTATAATGATTTAGAGCCTTATAGCCTTTTGAATAATATGAAGCTTGCTTTTGAAAGATATGTGTATGTTATAACTTATATTATTTAGTAACTAGTTACATGTAACCATAGATATAGATAGTTATATGCATGATCCATATAAAAAGCCATTAACAAATTTTAATTTTATTTAATAAACCTAGTAAAGTCATGTACTAATCAATTTAAAACATTACATCTTAAATAACAAAAAGTCACGCAAAGAAAAAAAATGAAGTAAAAATTAGTCAATTTATATAATATTTTAAAATTGATGTGTTACATTTATGTGCAAGAAAAATCATGATGGCGGATTGAGAGATTAATATATTAGCACTTTATAAAAATAGTCATTATACACGTTGATAAAGTAAGGGTTTTATAAGAGACACCAATGTCTTTGTATGAAAATTTCAAAAGGAGGAAAAAAAA
>NW_018211932.1:0-928 GCF_001263595.1 Phalaenopsis equestris | reverse complement strand
AAATTGATGCCAATGCAACCATGACCCGCTCTATGACGTCCGAAGTAGTGCGGCAGCTAATCTGGGTAATTAGAGACTGGTTTTTTTCTAGCCGTAAAAAATCTCTCTCATAAAACGGTATAAAATAAGTATTGCCCAGAATGATCAGACAAATACAAAAGGGAGAAGAGAAATCTATCATCCCAAACCACAATCATACCTCATCATTAAGGCCATGATCAGTACCGTTGGCACGCGGAGTTCGCTGCGATGGAATAGGCCGCGACGAGTACTGGGAAATCCGGCGGGCAGAAACCGGGCCGTTTTCCTTTGCCTCCTCCTCGGTGGCATCAAGCACCTCGTGAGCGATCCGAGAGAGATTCTCTTTGTAGCTGGCAATCGAATTCCGCATCCTGCAAAACCTAAAAGAAACACTGGGATGTCTGCTTTGGCAGAAATCTCAAATCCAAGCAGGCTTCCTCCAATTCGTAGGTAATACCGGAGAGAACTTGGAATGGATATGAACCCCCAAATCTTCGGAGAAGGATCTCGCAGAACAATCGAGAGCTGGAGAAAAGGGCGATGCTAGATCTGGCGATTTGGTGCAGGTCAGAGAAACTAGCCCAGATGTCTGCGGTAGGATTAGCATTCAGATCCAGTTAAAGATACTCGATTTCGATTTACGATTCGTATTCCGACAAAATCTGGAGTCGCAAAAGTCCAAATCCTTGCAGCTGGGTCGCGATTAGGGTTGTGAGGAGTGCAGTGGGCGCGGTGAAGATGAGGAGGATAAGGGTTGTAGTTGATGAGTATTCAGACAAGGGAGACTGCGTCGGCGAGAAGGAACGAAGAGAGAAATTGGCGTCGGCGAGAATGGTGGGGATCAACGGGAGCGGAGAGCGGCTCTAGATCCTCAAACTGCAATTTTCATATTTTAAACATATATTTG
>NW_018211931.1:0-928 GCF_001263595.1 Phalaenopsis equestris | reverse complement strand
GACGTGTTGGCGCAATTTCTTTCGTCTTTCGGGGTCGTTCAAGGTCGTTTGGCTCACTTTTTTGATGATCGAGCAAATCGTAGTGCAATGGATGTCCTTCCTAAGGAAAATCAATATTTCGAACGTGATCGTGCAGTCCGTTTCATCGTCTGGTGTTATCCAAACAAGCTCGTTGGTGGATGGGCCAATTTGAGCCAATTTCCCACACGATGCAGCAAATAAAACCCCCTGGCCCAACTGAAGCCATCTGATTAGTAAAACATTGACTGTCCTTCACCTAAGAAAAAGCCAAAGCCTAACAAAGTGACCCTGGTTACATGCCCCTCAACACATGCTGGTGGGTCTCGAATGGATATCTCGAGCTACGGGAAGTATATGTGCATGAAGTGTTAACCCGATACGCTCAGGCCAACATCCCACACATGTGACATCAGAAAGTCATGCCAATAAAGGACCCCCAACAAGTGTTTTACGCCACTGAGGCATAGTGCACTTGTTGACAACATCCTAAAAGGAATGTATTTCCTGATAGCCAAGGTAACTTCCCAAGAGAAGATAAAAAGAACCTCAACCATGTCAGGTAAACTAAATGAAGTATAGTCGAGGGTGTGTTCAGCCAGCGAAAACCGACTAACCACAAAAATAGGCTCAGAGGTCGTAAAGGCATGACCTGGAAATGAGTTCAGAGGCCGTAGAGGCATGACCCAACTGACTGGTTCAGGGGCTTTAAAGTCATAACCATGAAAATGGTTTAGAGGCCGTAAAGGCATGACCTAGGAATGTGTTCAGAGGCTGTAGAGGCATGACCTAAAGTAGTGGTTTAGGGGCCGTAAAGGCATAAGCAAGAAAATAGGTTCAGAGGTCGTGAAGGCATGACTTAGGAATCACTTTAGAGGTTGTAGAGGCATGACCCAATAAAGCGATTCAG
>NW_018211930.1:0-928 GCF_001263595.1 Phalaenopsis equestris | reverse complement strand
TATGTTTTTGATTATCTCAAAAATTAATCTATAACAAGAAGTTTTCTGGAGAAATCTTAGGATCATGTACATCTCCAAATGCTCTTCATTTGAGTTATTAATATGTTGGCTCACAATACTGACAAAGTATGCAATATCTGGTCTAATATGTGATAGGTAGATGGGTTATCATAGCAATCTTTGATATCTTCCCTTATGTACAATTATATATTTCTTCTCCTTTATTAGACTTCTTATTGGGATCCGTTGGAGTATCAGTAGGTTTGCATCCAATCATCCCCGTCTCATTTAACAAATATAAGATATATTTCCTCTTTGTTATAACAATGTCCTTTTTTGACCTTGCTACATCCATGCCTAGGAAATATCTCATTGCTCTCGGATCTTTAATTTCAAATTTAGTGACAAACACTTCTCTGATTTAAGTATTATCTTTTATCATCACAAATAAGAATCATTTTATTCATATATACTATCGGTGTAACAATCTTACTCTCTGAGTATGTTTATGAAGAGATATGATCAACTTGACATTAAGAATATTCATTAGGTTTCATAGTCTTAGCAAATCTTTCAAACCATGCCCTTGGTGATTGTTTAAGGTCGTAGAGAGACTTCATGAGTTTGCATGATAGGTGTTTATTGAAATTTTTCTCGAGTCATGGTGGTATTTCCATGTACATTTTTTCATCAAGATTATGTTTCAGGAAGATATTTTTTATGTCAAGTTGATGCAATCCCCACTCTTTGTTAACTGCTATTGAGAGAACTTTGATAGTGTTCAATTTCACAATTGATGCAAAGTCTTTCTGAAAGTCAGTTCATAGATTTGAGTGAAACCTTTTACAACCAGTTTAGCTTTGAATCTCTCAATACTACCATCGATTCTGTGATTGATGTTGAATACTTGTTTGCATCCAACTGACCT
>NW_018211929.1:0-928 GCF_001263595.1 Phalaenopsis equestris | reverse complement strand
AATCAAAATGATTAAACCATTTCAGAGGTTCTGAAAATCATTTCAAACAATAATAAAATAATAAATTAGTTTGATTATTTAAATTGTTCGGAGCCGTTAAAGCTGACTTTACTCGGCCGCAGTGAGTATTTCTATAAGCATGTGGCTCCACATGCTGCTGCTGAGCTTTTCTGCGGCCAATAGTTTTCCCACTCCATTACTTACTGCATTTTATATAAAGATTTTTAGATATGGCTCAAATATCTCATAAGAGATAGATGCTAAAGCGGAGCGGAGTTCACAAGTGTAGCGGAATGGAAGCATCTATTCAATTGGGAGAGTTTTGTTTAGTGGGTTGTGGGTGCGAGGGCAACGCGTCTGCGGTACGGTAAAAGTTAATTTTGTAATCACATATTGTATACTAGGGTTATATATATGTTGTATTAATAACTCTAAGGGGATGTACTGTTTTTATGAAATCACAAAGCCGCTGCCGCTCATTGACATAGACATATTGTTGAACCTCGTTAAATCGTTGTGTTCTTTTTTTATTGTTCGGTTTTTACTTCTGGACAAGATCCTAAGCACTTACGAGTTCATATTAGTTATTCAACCGAAACTCAGTGAGTTCTAAGTATGTTATTCTGCTAGGAACATAATCTAATACTACACATGCCGAAAAAGGAGATAAAAATCCAAAAAAGCTTTGGAAGATAATGAGAAAACAACTTCATGTGTTACAGCCGCTATACTTTAACAGATATGACTGCACAAAGTAACTGCTCAAAACAAGAATTTTTAGAAATCAACAATATAATAGTTCTCCAAATAAAATTGTGATGGCTGTTTGAAACAAAATAAAAAACAAACTAAAAATTGTCCCTAATAAACCTTTAGTCTGCCGGTCGAGAGCTTAGACTGTCAACCGAAACATCATGAGCTCAATACC
>NW_018211928.1:0-928 GCF_001263595.1 Phalaenopsis equestris | reverse complement strand
GCTTCAAGCACATATGCTTTTGCTTAACAGGAGAATGTATCTTGGTGTATGCTTTTCACTGGTGATATCTTTCTTGTGGATAAGCCTAGAGAAGACTTTAGAAAACTTATATTATGGAGACCGACATTGGAGTCTAAAGTCCTTCTTTTGAGTAGAACTAGAACCGAAAACTTGAAATATTTATATATCTAACATCTAAATCTAAATTTTTATGTACATAACATTTTACCTCTGCATGAAAATGTGAATATCACTTTTCAAACATTAAAATGACAATCTTTTTGATGTGATATGAAATATTTATATAGGTGGCATGATAGATATGTAAAAAACATGATTTTAATTAGATGCTCAATATGTAAATACATGGGATATGAGTGGTATATATGTAAATGCCACAAAAATCAAATTTTGTGGTCCTAAAGTCTCCAGCTTGTCTCTCATGCACAGCTACATGTGAAAACCTCTCTAGTCTCCTCTACTAAAGTTATCTGCTCCCCATCCACCCTTCATCTCCTATCATGAAGAATCATGGTGAACCCACTCTCCACTGAAACAGAAAAATTGCAATGTAAAGCCAAAGCAAAAATTGGAGAGATTGAGAGCCACAAGCCCGCTTTATTAGCCGAGGGTTCATGCTCATAAGTCACAGTGAATTGGGTAATTTTATTTGTATTTTAGTTGTTGGAATTATTGATCGCAGTCAAGGGTGTAAGTGTGCGAAGTCGACTAGTAAAATGGCTCGATAAGCGCCTTGCGAGCTGAGATTGATGAGCTAGAGAGTCAAACTCGTGAGTCTGCTCATTTTAAAAAAATTTCAATTTAAAATATATTCAAAATATATTAAATTTAAAATTTTTTCTTTAAATCATTATAAAAAAAATTAAAATGATATTAGATATATAAATACATAGGAATTGAGTGATAT
>NW_018211927.1:0-928 GCF_001263595.1 Phalaenopsis equestris | reverse complement strand
AGATAATGGAGGCCATCAGAGAAGATGTGGCTCGGGGAATGGAGCGGACCCCTCGAGCCCCAAAGTAGTAAGGGCTAGCGGCCAACAGCAGAATTGCTACCCATACATCACAAGAACAAGGAGATTCACAGTACCAAGGCGATGTTAGACTTACTCCGCTGGACAGACAGTGCTTCAGGCTCAGTGGGGCCCCTCAACAACGAGAGAATGTGTTCTCTCAGTAAATTTTAGTTGTCAAACCCCTAGAAGCTCAAGGCACCATCCCATGTATCCTACAATGGTTGTACTGAATCGGTCGACCACCTCATGTCATTTGATTTGATGATCTGCCTGTTGAGGATCACCGATGCTCTCAAGTGTAGACTCTCCTTCTCCAAGCTAAGAAGGTTGCACTTCAGGTGGTTTAACAAACTACTGCCTAAAGTAATCACCTCCTTTGTTGATTTTAGGAAGGTGTTTGTGGCCCAATTTGCTAGTGCCCAAAAATCACAGAAGAGTTTGTTGGCTCTACTTCAAGTAAGGCAATGGCACAACTAGAGTCTTCAGTCGTTTATCACTAGATTACCAGCTATTGCACATACTGCCAGCTCAAGTGCTAAAGCAAGAGTCTTTTTGCTCCACATTAGGCCTCCAACAACCAAAGGAGGGTGTTTAATAGCATACTTTTAGTAGGATTTACTGCTCGATTTAACGTAAATCCAACCAAACATGAAAAAATGAGAAAGCTAAAGTTGTGCTCCACTAAATCCATTTTCTTCTCCATTTCGTCAATTTTTGGATGTAAATCTAAATTTATTAAACTTAAATGTTTGGTGGACTTAATGAATTTAACTTATGAAGAAAACAATAACATAGCTCAATTGGAATAAAATACCAAACACGTCTATTGGATTTAATTAGATTTAACCTCAACTGAACCAAACACTAT
>NW_018211926.1:0-928 GCF_001263595.1 Phalaenopsis equestris | reverse complement strand
GATTTCCCATAAAAGAATTAACTGAATCATCTCCTTAGTCTTGTCGCTTCAAATCGTTGCAGAGGATCCCTTCTTAAAATAGTGAACTGACCCCTCATCTTTGTCTACACTATGAAACAGCACAAAAAGGTGGGAGCCACTAGCCAATTCAAGGCTCTTTTTTTTTTCCTTTTCTTTTTTTCTACATGGTTGTTACAATATCCTAAACTCTCAGCTTTCAAATAACCTCTTAGAACATGGAAATTCATTGCTCATAAAGTAACTGTTTCAAATAGCTTGTAAGGTTTTTTTTAAACACCCAAAGTCGAGGCTTTCACAATAGGATAAATAAAGCATATTCATAGGAAACAACCTGTGCTCAACCCTTCACCTTTATATCAACAAGGCCAATTGAAACATGACAAATTTCTCAAATCCATCAATCTTAAGAAATTGATTGTTCAATATGAATAAAAGCTTCAGATTTGCCCACATATATCAATTTAAATATCCTAACCGTTGTTCATTCCAAATGAATTTTGGCTAGTCAATATATAAATTTTAAATTGAAGAAAATGGAAATTAAGCCCATAAGACCCATAACAATGAACTCAAACTAATAACACTGACAACATAATTTATGAGAGGTGAACCGGATGTAAAACATGTGAAAGATGGCCACTTCTCCCCTTACCAAAAAATTCACTACAGAGCAGCAAAATCTTCAATTTTCTCAACATAAAAAGCCCTAGGTATAGAAGATAATTTGGAAAGCTCTGTTAAAAGTGCCGTGTTTAACAACTACAAATGCAACAGTAATGAGAATAAAGTCTGCATACCACTAAAGCATTGAATTCTGTCTCTTCATCTATGGCACGGACAATAGCAGGGTCCTCCAATAGATCCTATTCAAAGGAGAAAAGTGCTTTTTATGTTGTCTAGAATAAAA
>NW_018211925.1:0-928 GCF_001263595.1 Phalaenopsis equestris | reverse complement strand
AAATTGAGAGCATGACATCATAGTGCTAGTTTATAGTGTCAAGGCTTCATCATCAAAGCACCATAGTGCTACATTCTCATCACCAAAGCGTCATCATAAGAGAGAAATAAAGACAACAAATCAACATCTCAGCATTGCAACGCCATTATTGAATGCAACAACATGGTGTTGCAACACCATGACATCACAGAATAGTTGTTACTCACTTGAAGAGTAGACCCAAGTAAGCGTCTAATAAATAAGTTGTGTTTTAATATGTTTGATACAAAACTAGTGGAACAGTGGGTTAACATCTAATTTCTCTACAAACACAAGAATATTTTTTTCTAAATAATTGTAATATAAGGAGGAAAGTCAAGTTTTAGAGATTTTTGCATGATTTAACCTATTTTAATTATGTTATGAAACCTCGATGGCTTTTAAGTACCATCAAAGATTGAGTAATTATGCTCTATATTTACCACATGTATTGGAAAATCTAGTATAGATTACACTAGATCTAAGTATTCATTAGTTTAATGAAACTTTCTTAGATTCAAAGATTCAAAAAATAATTATTATTTTTTATTTTCTAATAAAAATTCTAAAAAAATTCTTGGCAACTACATAAAAATTTAATTTTAAGTAGGAGTTGTAATTAACTTGATATAGTAATTTGATCTTGATCCTCATAAAAAAATCATCTTTGATTCAAATATTGTATTAGATAAATGATACATGCATTTCCATAAGCCATACATAAGACATCAAATGACAAGAGAGAAATCTATATTTCCCAATTGAAATGAAAAGTGAGATTTTGTTACCTTACATACTTGATCATTTTAGCTCTATCCAATCATATAATACTTTCTTTCTTTCTTTTTTAATTTATCATGAAGAAATCTAGCATTCATTTTAGGTTTATTATATGTGTGTGAATGGGGAA
>NW_018211924.1:0-928 GCF_001263595.1 Phalaenopsis equestris | reverse complement strand
TTTTTTTTTTTTATCTCCATTATATGCTTTAGAATTCTTTAGCGATTGGATCTCACTTCTAATTTTTTTCTCTTTTTTTTATTTTTTGTATTTTATCGCTTCCTTTTTTTTATGAGTTTGATAATTGTAATACAGTTAGAGGTATTGGAGAACCTCTTTGTTGGTACTCCCTTCAGCTTAGTGAATATTTTGACTGAGTTGCTTCGGTTCACTTTTCAATGTTTTCGGGCGCCATGGTTGCCTTAACGATACCTTGATTTGACTTTCAAGCAGGGGATTAGTGATGGCTTTATAGTTAGATAGCCTTTTTTATGATGATTAAGCTACATTGCTCCCTAATTATTTTTCTAGCCTCCTGACTTGTGGCTTTTATTTCATCATCATATCATGGTTTTTACATTGAGATGTAGTTATTGGTCACACCTTCATTTTCCTCAATTCCCATTGCATTTGTATCTTTAGTTACAATTGAGGTGACATTTAGCTCTATTCCAGACTAAAGACTAAACAAACAAAAATGAGATCAACACATGTTAAGATCCTTCAAAAAGTTTAATCCTTGGTATTCTTTTCCCCTCTCTTTTTATTTTTTTATTTTTTATTTTTTTTGTGGATGGCCCCCTAAACCCTTGATCGAATTGATGTATAATTGAAATAGTATTAAATATTATTATTATTATTATTATTATTAATGATGAACTTTCTCAAAACTAATGCAAAGATAAATTCTAATAATCTTATTAGCCCACTTAGTGGAATAAAGGTTTATTGTCGTCGTCTAATTATTATCAACTTCTATCTTATGAATTCCTCAAAATTTGTGCAAACTTTTTAGCATTATTATTTTTCATTATTTGAGGCATTTTTCAAATGTTTTATTCACAAACTTATACTTGGGAAGTGACTCATAAATTTTTTTTTTTTTTTT
>NW_018211923.1:0-928 GCF_001263595.1 Phalaenopsis equestris | reverse complement strand
GAAGAGTGGGTAGCCACTTCTATTTCTTTGACTTCCGCATGATTGTTCTTGGTAGCCTTTTTTGTTGGCATTCTTTTAGAACAAGTCATCAAGGGATCCTTAAAGCTGGTGAATGAGAAGATGTTATGTTGTAATTTTACAAGCTATTTCACTGACGTGGCTTTTTTTTTATTTCTAGGTAGCCCAAGTGACTATGTTCTGTCCAAATGAGAAAGACATCCTAAAGCAGAGGAGTTGACTATAGAAAGAATAATGATCACACGTAAATATTCATTCTTTCTTGTTAGTATGTATTTCTTAGTTCTTCTTACTAATATAATATATAAAGTATCATTTCACAAGTGAAATTCTAGGTGATTTTTATGTCAAGCGGTGGTTGAACTTCGGCGTTTCCTTGACCCATGAAACAAGCAAGAAGCCAGCACCCATACACATCACCAACCAATAAGTAGAAATAAAAAAATAGGTTTATCAAACATGAAACGACTAGCTAACCACATCAGCCAAAATAATCTCAACATTTTTCAGATTTAACAAACTAAACTCAAGTAGTGGTAACCGGTAGAAAAATAACCATTTAACTGAACCAATTAATTAAGCAACTCGAGAGAAACCTAAAGCAGATAAGAGGTAAGAAGCAACAATAAAAAATTTATACAAAAAAATCCAGCCCATGTAATATAAACGTTATAGACAATAAAATTAATATTCCAACATCAATGGCTGTGTAACCCAACCAATTAAAAAGCAAATTACTCCAATACAATGTTCTATTCTGAAATAACAGCATACCAAACCATTGTCCATACTCCACTGTCCAACTTTCAAATCCAAATATTCAAGTACCCATAGGCTGAAACAACCAAAATAAAGTATGATTCAACCTTCATTATATTTTTTCCAATAATTTTATAGTAAGATTTTCTTT
>NW_018211922.1:0-928 GCF_001263595.1 Phalaenopsis equestris | reverse complement strand
ACATATCAAACACCTAAACTTTAAATTTTACATATATACACCATCCTACCTATTCATGAAAAGGTGTATTTCAATTTTTAAAAGTAAAAATATGAAACTTACTATGTAATATGAAAGATTTGGATGGTATTAATGTAAAAGTCAAACTTTAGGTGTTATATATGTAGATTCATAGGAATTGAAGGGTATAGGTAAGCTATTGAACCTTCCACCTTAGAACTCCTTAATTTATTTCCATCTAATATACTTACACATTCAAGAAAACATCAATTAAATTAAGTAATCCATTCATTTATAAATCAATTCAATAATTTGATTATGATATTTTGAGCAAAATTATTTTTACCAAATAATTGGTATCGCCTTTGATATCTAAAATTATATATAAAAAAAAGGTTGAAATTTTAAAGAAAATTCGACGAGGAAGCAACTTGTATTTCCTAATGTAGATAAATGATTGATAAAATAAAAAAAAACCTATATAGAACACCAAAATCATGCGTAAATTCAAACTTATTTAGTCAGTTTTAGCAGATAGATATTCTTATCCTTGGAATAATCATGGCTTAATATCTCTTTTCTTACACCCAAATAGATATCCAAGTTTGCTCACCTTCCAAAGGTTTTTTGATGTGAGAATCCAAAGGCTGTTTCCAATCGTAGCAGTTGAAGCAATAAACACTGCCAACCACCTTAACCAAGAGCTCATGGTGATGATGTTGGGGAGGGGAGTTATAATAACTCGGTGGTGACGAAACTACAGGCGGAGGAGATGAGTTATAGGGTGAAGATTGATAGTCATAGGGTGAAGATGGAGGGGGAGAGTTGTAATTATGTGTTATTGGGGGGGAAGGAGAATAATTTTGTTGTGGTTCATTAGAGGCAAAGGCTAAGTTATTTATGGAGAGGAAGAAAGCTAGAGGCAAAA
>NW_018211921.1:0-928 GCF_001263595.1 Phalaenopsis equestris | reverse complement strand
AAAAAATGCACAATTGCTATTTAACATGCTTAATGAGGTTGTTGAAGAAATTGGGGAAAGTATAATTGTTCAAATTTTACAGATAATGCAAGTGCCTACAAAGCTGTTGAAATGATATTAATGAAGAAAAAAACATATTTATTGGACTCATTGTGCTGCTCATGTCTTGATTTAATGATGAAAAATTTGGAATAATTGTCGCCACATTAATCTGCTTTGCTTAAAGGAAAGAAGGTAAGTAAATTTATTTACAATCATTCTTGGATATTAAGCTTGATGAGAAAATTCATAGATAAAAACTTACCCCACCAGCGATTACAAGATTTACCACAACTTATTTGACTTTGCAAAGATTTAAAGAGATGTGGCAACCTATGGAGGATACGTTTGCTTCTGAAGAATAGGACAAAAGTTATTGGGCCAAAAAATCAGAAGAAAAGCAAATGAAGAGGATTATTATGAGAGATGATTTGTTTTGGTGTAGTGCTAGTTATGCTCTGAATATTACAACGTCTTTAGTGAAATTATTATGAATGGTTGATGGTAAGAGGACTCTTGTTATGGGGTTTATTTATGAAGCTATAAAAAGGAGAAAATAGCAAAAAATTTTGAAGGACAAAAACAAACAATGAAATACGGGAAATCATTGATGACAAATGAGATTGCCGGCTCCATCAATATTTACATGTTGCAGCATATATTTGAATTCTCAACTTCATTATGACAATGAATTTCATGTTGATAAAAGGTTCAGACCAATTTATATGCATGCATGGATAGAATTATTCTTGAGTTTGACTAGTCAATGATCAACTTGAAGATTTTTATTTGAATAATGGAATGTCTCAAGCCTGCTACAATACACGATCACTAGGTAAGTTTCATTTATTAAAAATTTTAAATATATGAGTTTATCATTTACATATAA
>NW_018211920.1:0-928 GCF_001263595.1 Phalaenopsis equestris | reverse complement strand
TTTAAATAATTGCAATACAACGAAAAATGATTGGAACAGAGATTCTACATGCTCCTGTGATCTAAGCAAAATAAGTTATGTAGACTATTAAATAACTGAAGAATGGAACATAGCAAATTTAGCATAAATTTTAATCCCATATTTCATGCAACTCTTTATAAACAAAGAAACACGATTTTCATCCTTATGTAGACTATTAAATAACCGAAGAATGGAACAAAGCAAATTTAGCATAAATTTTACAAAATCCCATACTTCATGCAACTCTTTATGTTTCTTCACAATCTCCACGCACAACATTAACTTAGGGGCCAAAACCGCATGATAAAATTTTATAAAAAAAATAACGTTTTTGGCAGAAAAAAAAAACAGCAAATTCGAATAAATGTTATAGTGTCTTCATCATAACAGTTTATTTTGTGGCATATGATGCAACTGCTAGGAACAACTATGTTAATCTCACCCAAAAACCAACATGGTTTTATTTAACGAGGAAGGATTGAAGTCATCCCAATGCCCCAAATTATTTTTCTGTAAGAAGAAAATAAAAAAGATTAAAATTATAAACTTACACTTCCCTTCAATGGGCACTCTTAAAGACAAGTTCAATATTGTATCTTATTGTCTCCATAGTCATGCCAAACTAGAACAGTTTCATAATACATCCATCTTTCTAACACAACAACAAATAACATCATCGCGCTCTGTTATGACACCGATATCATTATTATAGCGTTATTCACTTCTTCTTAGCTGCCACTTGAAATACTAAATAATAAAACTAGGCAGCATAAAAATTGATGTTGGTTTACAAGAAAGTAATCCACTATAATTTTACGCAGGCTTACAGGAAAGTATTCCATATATATATATATATATATATATAAAAGTGATTCTTTAACACATGGGTTCCGTTTGGGTTTACTAT
>NW_018211919.1:0-927 GCF_001263595.1 Phalaenopsis equestris | reverse complement strand
AATAGATTTAACAACCCATATTCTGATTTATATAACTTAGGTTGGAAGAACCATCCTAACTTTAGTTTGGATAATAAATCTGATGGGGGGAAACCAACAATTGGGAAATAATCAGACAAATCCTTTAGGAATTTGCAATAATCAGGGTAGTACTAATTATAAACCTTCTTATCCTCTATGATCTAACTCTAATCTAAAATTTATGGAGAAAAAGTTGTCTTGGTAGGAGGTTGTATTACAGATTGGGAATCAAGTGCAACGTCAAGGTTTAACTACTAGGAACATAGAAAACCGGTTGAGACAGATTGTTAACTCTCTTGGTAATCGATTTTAAGTAACTCTTTCTGACAACACTGAGATCAACCTTAAGAAGAATAATAGTGAGCATGTGAAAGTTGTCCAACTAAGGGGTGGAAGAGAGTTGGAAGATTTAGTTTGGAAAGAGATTGATGTTGAAGGGAGATTGTGGAAACTGAAAATCATTTGAAGAATATCTCTAAAGATTTAGAAAAATTAGTCTCTCTAACTAAGATTGATTTAGAAAAACCATCATCTACATTTCCTCAATATCTTAAACAACTGAAATTGGATCAACAATTTTCATAATTTGTAGAAGTATTTAAGAAGTTAACTAATAATATTGTTTTTTTAGAGGCTCTAGAGAAAAAGCCCAGTTATGCAAAGTTCATGAAAGATACTCTTAACAAGAAGAAGAAGTTTGGGGATTTTGAGATAGTTACACTTAGTGAAGAGTGCAAGGCTATTATTCAGAAGAAGCTTCCTTAGAAACTTAAAGATCTGGGGATTTTTACTATTCCTTACTCAATAGGAGAAAGATTTTTTAGAAAAGCTTTATGCACTCTTGGAGCAAGTATAAAACTTATGCCATTATTTATCTTCAGAAGGTTAGGATTAGGAGAGGTGTCT
>NW_018211918.1:0-927 GCF_001263595.1 Phalaenopsis equestris | reverse complement strand
ACACTGTCTTTGGAGTCGACACGACCTTCTTGATAATGCGCTGCTACGTAGGTAGCTTCATGATTCTACAATGTCGAGTATTGCTTAGCATGGTGCTTCGTGTCAAGGAGCGGGCAGTGGCCAGTGGTGGTTGGCGGCTGTTGGTGATTGGATTTCAACAGAGGTTGGCGATTGCAGGAGCGGGAGGCGTTCGTAGGATTGTAGTGTGGGATCATGGGCTTCAGCTCCCTTTTCCCGAAGCTCTGGGCTTCCTCTTGTTCTTGATATAGTCCCCCTCTCAAGAGAGAGGTATGGTAATATTATAGAGTTCAAAAAAGGCTTCTCTGCAAATAAGGAAGGAATTTGAACAAGTCCATCAGACAGCCTGAAGAGATTCTCTCATATGGCATTTAATGAGCATGTAAGTGCCTTAATGATGTCAAAATTGAGCGATCATGAGCTCGTTGGATTCATCTTGCTAATTTGATCAATTTGACTATAAACTTCTCAGATTTGTAATACACTTAACCTTCCAATTATGTACTGACAGCTCTCAAAAATGATTCAACAACTTGATACTAGCTTAATTTCAATCAAATCAGATCAATTTTAGTATCGTTGGGTCCGTCTCATCGAACCGGTCAATTTGATTATAAGTTTACTAAAATCAGGGTTCTATATGAGTTTTAATCGAAGTTTGAATATGTATTATTCAAAAAAAAATTTTGAGATTCGTATCATGCATTTGAGATTCATGTCAAATGACGAAAGTTTATTGATGATATATCAATATTAATATTTATTATATCATCCTACTCAATTTCGATTCAACTATTAAAACTTAAATCTCTTTTTATTTTCAATTTAATTCAATCTAATTCATAAAATGATGAGTTTCGAAAAGAGAACTAAAAACAAATCTGGGGGGTGATGATAAAATGTTTTTTT
>NW_018211917.1:0-927 GCF_001263595.1 Phalaenopsis equestris | reverse complement strand
ATTACATGCAATGCCTTGTTAAGAGGGCTGTAGAATTCACTTTTAGGAAAATATAATTATTCTTCTCATTTAAAGGGGTTGCATTGTTTAATCTTTTTGCAAGTTACTATCATTAAGATATTAGCGTTGATAAGATGTCAAAGTTATTCATAAATTGCGATATATCTTTTTTAATGTTTTCTTCCAAGTGTCGTTTGCTTGTTTTAATATTATGTTGTCTAGACATCTAATGTTTGGTGGTCAGGAGGCAATCTGGATGCCTGCCAATTGGGCCTCAATTATGAATTACATAATTATTTTTTAGATGTTAACAAACCAAATAACACATACGTTCTATGAAATTTATGAATCCATTGATCAACTTGTCTTTAGATCCTATTTATGGACTAGCAAAAAGGCAATCTACTCTATTTGCCTCTTTGTTTTATGAGTTTCTTACTTTTTGTGCATGGCAGTGCCAGTGCTTTTGAAAATATATACTTTATAATTTAATTGGAAAGCCTATTTTGATTTGAACATCACACAAGCGGCATTAACAACCAAACAATCTCTTATTTTACTTGGATATGAGTGGAAGGCTTTAATTTTTTTTCTATATAAAGCAATTGCTCAAGAAAAATTATCTACTTGTAGTTTGTCTTTGAGTGTTGTTTAGGATAGATAGACAGATAGATAGCTTGTAGTGCTTGATGGATAGCTTGTACGGCAAGCTGGATTATCTTGATGAGATGTGCACTTTTATGATCTATTTTGTTTTAGCCAATTGGGTTTAAATTTTATTTTTGGGTGGCCATCTTTAGCCATTCTGTGTTTCCATGAGCTAAATGTTAAATTGTCTGGAAGGAGTTTAGTCAATTTCAATGGTTTTGAAACACACCTTTTTTTTAGCAAAACAGTCTTTAGAAAACTATGGCTCTATAATTTACA
>NW_018211916.1:0-927 GCF_001263595.1 Phalaenopsis equestris | reverse complement strand
GTTGCTTTAAATATAAAAAAAATTATCTGTTTTTTCTAAATATTCAATGCAAGAAAAATAAAATATGATATATGCATACATATATGAGTCACCCATTGATAGTACTAACAAAAGAATGCAATGTACCTGTGCACGAAATGGGTTGGAAAATGTTAAACATATATTAATTTAAAATATAAATTTAGACAAAGACTCTTAATAATGAAAAATGTAATAAAAATAAACATAAAATTATTTTATTTACGGTACATTTATTGCTCAGTCTTTTATTGTTTATTGCATGTTTACAAAATATTTTAAAATGAGAATTATTGTAATATAGAAATATTTGTCCAGTGAATAGTTTAATTTAAGCCTTAAGTAGCAAACATTTTAATAGGAAATTTAACTTTAGGCTAGATGGATCCTAGAAAGTACGCGTATGGGTGTCTAGAAATGCAGGTTGATAGGTACTATATGTTGGTTTTTATTTTTTCCTGTTGAAATAATTAAAATTATGTACGAACTAACTCTAACTTTAAATTTTATAAATAGAATAACTTTTTTATGTTTCGGATTTCATTTTAATTATGAAATAAAAATGTTAATTTTTCTCCATCTGACCGACAGTTCTCAATTTGGTAATTTTGAAGCTCTCGAGAGGGGGATTGCGACAAGGTATTAAAGTCGTAGCCAAGTATAGGACTAAAATGAAAAATGCTCATAAAAAGGGACATTAGAAAAATAATTAATGATCATTAAGAAAACTAAAAAATAGTTCAAATTTTTATGTTAATAATTTAAAATTTTGGTACCTCAGGGCGATTGATATTGATTCGAAGAATATTGACGGGAATAGTAGAGTGGCAAGAGCTGCTGATCAATAGAATATAGTGCCTACAACATTTATTGATTCTTTATCTAGTGGCGTTAACTTCTTTATGGAGA
>NW_018211915.1:0-927 GCF_001263595.1 Phalaenopsis equestris | reverse complement strand
ATAATGACAACATTTCTAGCGCAACTAAACTCATATCTATTTTAAACTCCTTGTCATTATTTTTGAAATCCATCATCAATATTTCCCGATCGAGAAAGATGCCCATCCCAGCTGCTTTAAACCCTAAGCTTCTGGAATCACAAATGAAAAACGAGACAGAATAAAGCAGGAACGTGACAAAATGCGCTTTTTCGAAGGACTGGGCCAGTTTGGGCTGGGTAAAAAAACTCATTTATCGTTTTTTTATCGATGGGACCCAGATTTACAGGTGGCGATATTTCATTTGCGTCCGAACTACATACGTAATATTTTTCCCCATAAATGAAGCCCTTGTCTCTCAGGCTCAATGCTCCAATGACGAGCAAAAGAAGTTACAATAAGAACACACTGGAAACTGCTTACCACTGATGCGACCAAAGAAATAATTGCGCTCACGCCTTTTCAACTAGAGCTACGATAGAACTGGCATCAAGCACTTTACAATAATCAACTAAGGAACAGCTCCTGTTATCAAACAAACTGCCGTGCCACAAGACATCATGCACTGATTGACCTATAGGAGCATTCAGTAGATGAGAATGAATTCAGTCCGAAACTAAAAATATCAAAGAGATTATGTTGGCTGGAATTTTAATAATCTGAAGTAAAGATTATAAACAGTATTAAATTTTCTGATCAAATTCCTTGAGATTAAAAAGTACATCATCAAAGAGTACAAAAGCAAAAATACATAACCATAATCACTAAAAGTCTTTAAAGATCAAGTTCAAAAGAAAAAAAACTAGACTACTGTGCGAAAATTCAATCTATAAAAATGAATTTGAACTTATTTTAAATAATTTAATTACAATTTTAAATTCAGCGCATGATAACATTTACTATAATTACTTTTTAACTTGAAACTTTCTAATTTGTTATCATCATAAG
>NW_018211914.1:0-927 GCF_001263595.1 Phalaenopsis equestris | reverse complement strand
TACCGATTTCATCGCTTGTGGAAGTGTTTTCTTCAAAATTGCTTCAATTACAGCATGCTGCATATTATGCCTGCCCACGTAATTTATCAATATGTTCTCTGGAACTTTCTTCCCAGGACGAAACCCAGGAACCTAAAGACAATTCATAATCAATGTACATGCAATTATACATCTATAATAAAAAAAACTTACAGCTGGAGCAGAACCATGAAGTTTTGTGCATAAAGCACATAGAGAATTAATGAAAGTTAATTTTTTTTTGTCATTCATCATCACCAACACACTTCGATCATCAAAATTCTTTATGGTCAAAATCTTCTGTAAAGCATAAATCTAACATTATAAAACATTATTGAACAATAACAAATTTTTATAGCTGGCTATCATTCAACCTAATTATTGGTGTAACCTTTTGATTCATGAGAAAAACTGAAACAAAAAAGAGGAGCTTCAAATGAGCTGAGAAGACGGCTTAACTCAAATAAATAATCTTCAACTTGTAGTATAGACACAAGCAAGCCTCCAAACATATGAGATGCACTTAACTTCCTTGTAGCATATAATTTCAAAAGCAATATACATGTTGTGTGACCAAAAAACTCATAAGAAAATATCCAATTCTAAGATAATTATGAATCTGCAGAAAAAATGAAAGGTGTTTTCCAATTATGTTTTATTTCTTCAGTTACAGCACATTGATATAATACCAGTCTGTTGCATTTCATTACTAGATGGCCAAACTACCAGAACCTTAGTTCTGAAGAACAAAATATTCGCTTAAAAAATTTGGCTCACACATTTTCTTAACACTGATCTGTTAAACCTCAAACCTTAATATCACGCGACCAGTTGTCATGGCTTTGAGACTACGCAACTTCAAACAGAATGAGCAAACAATTCATTTGCAAACTAGTGATATTAGATGGG
>NW_018211913.1:0-927 GCF_001263595.1 Phalaenopsis equestris | reverse complement strand
AAAAATATGCATCATTCCCTTCAATTGGTAATATTAAATTTTGTATGAAGTAATTATATAATTATATTATAAAATATGTAATTTTAACTTAAAAATAATTAATATAAAGATTAGGTGATGTACCTTATAGTGGAAACAAAGGGTAAAATTTGAACCAATCAATAAAAGAGTAAATGACCCTAAATATCATATGCAAGATACAAGGGAAAGATAAAATAGCATCATGGTAGATAAACTACATAAGGAGTTTAGAAGATAAAGTTTACATAAGAGTAGCCAGATTCTTAAATCACAGTTAAATTTAAAATCCCACAGTAAGTGGCATAACAACAACTTGATTACCATATAGCTTTCATGAGATAGAATCCTAGTGTAGCCACAAACTTTAGAGTTATTGTAATTAGTGTGTATTGCAAATCTAATAGAACTAACAAGATTACCATATGATTGTCATTGAATTTGCTGAAGTTGCTATAGAATCCTAGTGTAGCCACAAACTTTCATATTTTCTTAGCTACAATACGCTTGGAATGTTTTGCAATGATAAGTTTTTCATTATTTTCTATAAGTACATACATGACAAGCCAAGCTAAGGAAAACTTGCTTGACGCTAGTTCACCTGCTTTCAACTAAAAGAAGACCAATTATTAACACCACCATGCATCAAATCCTCAAATGTCATAAGATTCAAAAGGAGATGGGCAGAGCACCACCGTCGATACAAAATTCTCTCTCTAAAAAACAAAGGAGAGGCAACAAACATTCTCTTAGGGATGGGAGCCAAGGAATATTTCGGCCCAACATAATTGATTGGACACCCCTTCATTGCAATATTTAATAGTGACAAAGGCTGCATTACCTTACTTAAGAATTAAATGTGACGACGTGCTTGGCATTTAGACGGGAGAGGATCCGAATGCTCACTGT
>NW_018211912.1:0-927 GCF_001263595.1 Phalaenopsis equestris | reverse complement strand
TGGATATTTGAGTGTCTTAACGATGTTAGAATTGAACGATATTAGACTTGTTGGATGCGTCTTGTCAAGACGTTTGATTCGATTATGACCAGATTCAACATTTGTTTGACATTTTAAATGTATTTGCAAAACTTTCAAATATGGTTTAAGGTCTTAGTTGGGACTTGTTTTGGTTCGGTTTGAACCAAATTTGGTAATATTGGGTCCTTCTTTTTGAGTCGATCAGTTTGACTGTAAGTTCGCTAACATTGAAGCTCCGGATGATTTTTTATCAATGTTTGAATATTTTTTTACTTGCAAAGATTATTTCGAGATTCGTGTCATACCTTGAGATTCATGTCAAATGTTAGAAATTTATTAATGGCATGTCACTTTGAATTAACTCCAACTCGTCTTACATCTACTTAACTAACCTGAATATAACCGATCTAACCTAAACTGAACTTTCTTTACCCATTCATTATATAGATCGTCATGTTGATCAACACAATATAAATTTAAACATGAAAAATGTAATGTCAAGTGAGCCCGTCCAAATAAAAAAAAATAAAAAAAAAATTAATAATAAAATAAAAAATAAAAAAGGCATTTACATACACAGCACATAATTTTTATGTATTATTACATTTCACGCTTAAACTTTGATATCGATACACGTAGCACTCAAGTTCTTAATATCACATATAATAATATTATAACCACTTTTCAAAACTGAAATACTTTTTCATACAAAAGTTTAAAGAACAAACATAAATAATAATTTAAATAATTTGGGTTATTTCGATCAAACTGAACCCAAATCAAATGGCAACTAAGTCTAGACTTTAGATTTACTCTTTAATTATAAATGATCCAAACAACTCAATTTGAGCCGGCTCATTTCGATATCGAGCCGGATTGAGCTCATCCTACCGGCTCCGGTAAAAA
>NW_018211911.1:0-927 GCF_001263595.1 Phalaenopsis equestris | reverse complement strand
AAAAAAAAACTCAGAGAATGGAAAAAAAATATTATGAATCCACACCATAAAAATCTCCACTAAAGAGCCATAATTGTACAAAGATACACCCTCTCTACAAGCACTGCAAGCAATGAAATTTATAGAAATTCATTGCAAATCTCCCCTCTTCATCCCACAAGCGAAATTAAACATCGAAATCCTCCTCAACTCTTCTTCGCTTCACGAAAAACCTTTTTGAGAAAAACCGCACGAGAGATTGTTTCATTTGTCACTCGAATCACATAAGAATCAAACAGGAGGTAATTGTCTGGCGGTGTAAACACACAGTCGCATGGTGTAATTGTTTCGCGCGCTCGGGATTAAGCTACCCAACCGGTGTGTGGTTACTCCACTATTCAGCATAAATACGCCATCTGGAGTAGCTACAGGCCCATTTTGAGGCTAGCCATGCTATAGGTGCCCAGGGTCACTATATCCTCAACATGTTCAGATTATAATTAATCAATATGTTTGAAAAAATAACTCAAAATTCAATCTTTGCTTGATCTTATTATTACTTGGACTAAGCTTATTTTATATTTGTTTTTTGTATTGATTTTCTATGCCAGGGAATCAGCACATACGACTACATTGTAGCCTTGAGGGAGCAAGAACAGCAAGGTGTGGGGTTGCAGAGTCCACAGATGTCTTCAGTTAGTTCTCTTACTGGATTCAGCAGTTCAAGTTCTTTCAATGCTTTTCAACGTGCTTCATGGTGTACTCCACCACGGCTTTTTCTAGAGGACCAGGTATGAGGCTTCACTTTCCTCTACTAATTTCTACGTATTTGCATATCTGACATCTAAAACTTACTTTTTTTCATTCATATCACACAAATCTCACCACTATTTTGACTTTTAAATGTTAAAATTTACTTCTTTTAAGGCATACATGTAAAAAATGAAG
>NW_018211910.1:0-927 GCF_001263595.1 Phalaenopsis equestris | reverse complement strand
CAAAGAAACGCAAGAATCAACAGAACAATCAAGAAAGAACACAAGAATTTAACGAGGCTCGGCAATATGCCTACGTCCTCGGGAGCTTTTTTGAAAACCGTACATCCACTTAGAGTATATATATATATATATATATAGGACAATATGTAATTACAATATTACTCTTCACCGTACCGCGGGGGTGTTGCCCCGCACCCTCAACCCACTTAACGAAACTCCCTTAATTGGACAAACGCTTCCGCTCCACTCCAGCATATGTCCTTTATCTGGTATACGAGTCATACTTAACAAAATTGTGTTTGAACATAGAGAGATTAATCAATGTATGCAGTGAAGAAATTAGCTGATTTTTCATGAGAGAATAATGCGTTATGCGGAGTCCGGATGCAACTGGTCTTTATGTACAACAAAATTATACATAAAATGTACATGCAAATAGTATTTTAATTCTTCACATCCAAATATGAATTAAACATTAAATATGAACAATAATTATGATGCAAAGTTTGATTTAGCAAAAGCTCGAGAACCAAACCTTCTTATTTATGTAAAGTACTGAGGATCCATCACCATCTCTAACAACAAGCTCTCCCTTTGCTCCAAGCACTCCACAGCCATCAACCCTAAAAGCAACCTTCTGCAAGCTACAATCAGTGACGACAAGTCCACCTCCATTGATTGCATGAGGTCTTCTGCGAACCACAAATGCTGTCAGAGAAGAAGAACAGAAAAGCTTACTGACAATAGGCATGAGATTTTCAGATGCTTCGGCAGCCATGATTCAGAAAAGATGGAGAAAGATTAGTTTGCTTGATTTTCAGTAGAAATGAAGAGATTAAGAAGATGAGTGGAGGAGAAGAATAAGTGTTAGGTTCTTGTTCAAGAGTTTGGCTGGATTTGGTGAAAAGTATGCCCACCAAATAATGA
>NW_018211909.1:0-927 GCF_001263595.1 Phalaenopsis equestris | reverse complement strand
AAAAAAAAAAGAAAAGATTTCTAGGGTGGCCCATTACTCCTGTTGAGATTCGCGACATGCGGTACTGTTGAATCGTGAAATATCGTGATGGGGATCGTGAGATGCCCAGTTCTATGGTTCTGCAGGACGTTCCTGCATCATGTGGGTTTATTGACATCTTATTTTACGGATTCAGCTTTAATTTGAGTCTTTTTTTTCTTTGTTTCTTATTATTCTTTTACTTTTAGAGAGTGGCCCTATTCTTACCTTTTCTTAATAAAGCATTTATAGATTTAGATTTGTGAGTTGGATGAAAATAGTGTAGCTCTCGAGTATCAGCTGAGCTTCCTATCACTCTTTAATGAAACTTCATGCTTATTAGCTTCTCATGTTTTTTATTTTACCGTGGGTCTAGCATTCTAGCTTATTTCTGGAGGATTGTTGCATTACCTTTTTCCTACTAAGGGGCTGTTTAATTGGTTGTTTAAAATTGTAGAGTGATTAAAATGTATTCTAATTTGATTTTAGTTTTCCTACATATCAATGGATTTTTCTAAGTTACTTTATTCCTCAATTTGAGATTGGTGAAACGTTAAGGATAGGGTTTTAAATGAACCAGTGCGTTCCTTGAACAACTAAATTTGAGATGGTGGCCCCCTTTTCTTAGCTTTTCTTAATAAAGCATTTATAGATTTTGATTGGTGAATTGGATGGAAATAGTGTAGCTCTCAAGTAGTTCTGCTGAGCTTCCTATTACTCTGTAATGAAACTTCATGCTTATTAGCTTCTTATGTTTTGCATTTTACCATGGGTCTAGCATTCTAGCTTATCTCTTGAGTATTGTTGCATTAACTTTTTCCCCGCTAAGGTGCTATTTGATTGGTTGTTTAAAATTGTAGAGTGATTGAAATGTTTTCTAATTTGACTTTAGTTTTCCTAAATATCAAT
>NW_018211908.1:0-926 GCF_001263595.1 Phalaenopsis equestris | reverse complement strand
AAAAAAAAAACTAGCTTTAGAACTTTTTTTCTTTACTTGCGCATGCCATTCTGAGCAGCTTCCTTCCCAGCCACTCCAACGGTTCCCTCTTCTATTATAACACCCTCAGCATCTTGTAGAATTTCTACTAGCTTGCTTCTAACTTTGCCCCCCTAAACAATTGATTACAGGATTTAGAACATGATTTAGCACCCGAGTTCACATAATCTAAGAAAAAAATAAACTAAAAAGAGCTTACAGCATTTCTTTTAAGCCTTCCCCGGAAGAAAAGTAATGTACTTCGTTTAGAGTGAGATTCACGTAAACATTGGGCATCACACAAATCGACATTAGGAACATATGGCAAGATAAGGTCCTTCTCAAGCCAAACCTGGCCAGGCTTATACCTACGTTGGAAAATTTTAGAAAGGCTCCAAGACCAATTCATTATTGACACAAGCAACTAATATTATTCGCATGGAACAGCTTCTTAAGTAGTGCAAAAAGAACACAATTATAGATGTTAACTATGGAAATGAGAGAATCATTACCAGTTCCCAGTGGAGTCCATATCAGGGAGAAGCCAAATTGCCTTTTTCATATATCTCCGTACGGACTTGAAAGACCATGGGTGGTGAACCGGAAGAATATGGTCCCTCCCTTCAGATCGTTGCCATGCTGGCTGATCAGTTACCCACTTCAAGGCTTCCTGCTTTCACAAATCAACAAAATATGAATAGTAACTGCTAATTCAGAAAAATATATGATGAAAATTTAAAAGTATACATACATCAAGGCATATATGATCATCTATATAAGTTTATCGTTGCATTTTGTTTTTTAGTTTTTTTAATTATTAACTTTTTTTTTTCTTCTAGTTTATTGTGTGTAAACTTGCCTATGACATTGGTTCCTATATGAACCGAATGCATTCTCTATTGTTTTTT
>NW_018211907.1:0-926 GCF_001263595.1 Phalaenopsis equestris | reverse complement strand
ATACACCACAGAGACACTCCTAACAATAAGCATGCGAAGGAGTTCATGCAGAAACATATCTTAGAGTCGTAAAAGTTATTTTCATCTTCTTGCAAGAGGCTTTAGCTTGGAAGTGAGAACCAAAAAATGGATGACCGACTCCCAATATTCAAAACACTCTCTCAGAGAATGTCGACCGACAATATTCAAATGCTCAGTCGACTCCAAGCGAATGTCACCTATTCTTAGTGAATGCAGTATCATTTAAAAACTCATTTTTTGTGCATGATACATAAATCATTCTAAGGTTTTCTTAAGATTGATTGACTCTCTGAAAAGACTAGAATCCAAGTTGCAAGACAGTCATTGACACCAAAGAGGTCCGGTTGGCAAAACAACCCACCTCACTCATGCATCATCAACCTTGGTATCCAAACTTGTTATCAGATAAAGTCCTGGAGATGGTTCCCTGCCTGGTAGAGACAAAATTCATGAAAAGTGTGACATAAATCCCTCTAGCAGTGAGTCTCATAGGTTACCTCCATGAAGGCAACGACAAGATTCACCGAAGTCTTGGAGAAAGGTGTGGTTTGATTGAGGTTATAATCTAACCAAACAATTGAGACCTAAAATAAACCAACAGTGATGTCATCAATGTTTGATTAAAGTCCTTACACACAATAAAACCTCACCTCCAAGCATAAAAAATCTGTTCTCAAAGTTCGACATAGAAAAAAAACCTGTACATGGTTCCATGCTCAATCGCGACAAGCTCCACAAAGGGTACAACATAAATCATCCCAACGTCAAGTCTCACTGGCTACTCGACTAAGAGAATGAAATAGATAGTGTATGACTTGTGCTAGGCCGTGACATATCAAAAATGACTGATGATCTTTTCAAAGATCAGAGTCATCAACCAATACCAACATTCATCACCAAACAAT
>NW_018211906.1:0-926 GCF_001263595.1 Phalaenopsis equestris | reverse complement strand
CAGGAATGTTGAGGGACACATCTGCTCGAAAGCTAGTGAAGATAATCATATCAAGAAGAAAAATGTAAATGTTGACATTTACATCCAATCTGAGATCTGATCAAGGCACGGAACCTGAGTATGTAGGAAGGAAAGCTCTGAAGCTTACATCCAACCTAAAACTATATTAACTAAATCGAGCAGGAACATGAAGGGGCTCACATCCGCTCAAGAGCTAGTCAAAGTGATCGTATCAGGAAGAAAGACGCCAGCATTTACAACCTACCTGATATTTGATTGAGCCACAGAGCCTGTGTAAACTATGAAGGAAATCTCTGGGACAAACATTCAATTTAGAAGGTGACTAGATCATGCAAGAACATCGAGAGACTCACATCCGTCGAGTACTAGTCAGAATGATCATACCAAGAAGAAAAACACTGGGATTTACATCCAACCTGATATCTGATTGAGGCACGAAGCCTGAGTATGCTCGAAAGGAAGGATCAGTGACTTATATCCAACTCATAAAGTATAATGACTAAATCAAGCAGGAACAATAAGGGGCTCACATTTGCTAGCGAACTAGTCAAAGTGATCATATTAGAAAGGAAGACACTGGAACCTGAGATCTGATCAAGGCACAGAGCCTGAGATACGTGTTATGCTAGGGAGGAATGCCAAGGGACTAGTATCCAACATGAGTAGTGAACAGAGTGACTAGATCGATGAGGAATGCTGGGGGACTCACATCCAACTCGAGCAGTAGTCTAAGTGTAGGAAACCTTACTCCATTTAAGGTGATTTTACTCATATCCTAAAATTTGATTTAATATGCCTAATAAATTATGAAGGGCAACCATAATCCATTTAAGGTGATCTCACATCCAACCTAAGAGGTAAACAAAATAAATAGATGAAAAAGGAAAGTCTTGTTCCATTTAAGG
>NW_018211905.1:0-926 GCF_001263595.1 Phalaenopsis equestris | reverse complement strand
AGCTCTATTTATAGAGTTTCAGGTGCAATTAATGCTGAAATATGAATTACTTTAATCGGGCGGTCAAAAAAGCTTCCTTTGATCAGTGGTGTTTGATAGACATTTTAGTGTTTTAACGATGTTGGAATTGAACAACCTTAGGCTTGTTGGATTAGTCTTGTTGAGACGCTCGATTCGACTAGAAGCTCGCCATATTTGACATTCATTTTTCCTTCTAAATATGCTCGAAAAGCTTCCAAAAACGGTTTAATGGTTTGACCTGAACTTGATTTTGCTTGAATTAGACTAATTTTGGTACCATTGGCTCCGCCTCATCGAACTGGTCATTTTGACTATAAGTTGTTGAAATCAGAGCTTTCAAAAATTTTGATTAAAGCTTGATTTTTTTTTTTCTTACTTAAAAGATTGTTCGAGATTCATGCTCGAGAATGAATTTATTGATAACGTATCAAATATATTATAAAATTGAATTTATTATTTATACATTATTACACTTATATGGAAATAAATCTTACGATTTCAAGACCATCATTACTAATTTTTTATCAGAGCACTTTATAATTTTTTTTTTCTATTAAATTATGGAACATCTTTGGATTAAAAGAACTTATCAAATTTTAGCTATGATAAACTACGAAGTTCTTAAATTTGTTTTTAGATAAATCGGATATATGAATAATTGAATAAAATTAATATTACAGTTATCTTAAAATAAATCTAACAACTTAAAATATTTTTCTCGACAAAACATATGATCAAAATATTTTTTACTAAAATTTTACCTTAAATTAATATCCATAAAAAATATAACCCCTTTTTATTTTGGGAAATCATTTAGATTTAATATTATTTATTTAAACTATATCATTATTTTTTTTTATCCCTCAATATTAAATCTTGACCATCTTAATTTAACTGTTATTTAA
>NW_018211904.1:0-926 GCF_001263595.1 Phalaenopsis equestris | reverse complement strand
TATATATACATATTAAAACATCTATCTAACTAAGCACCAATTTTGATGAAAATTTTAAGTTATAAATTTGTTGAAGTCAATTCAGAATTATACATACTCCAATTTTAGTAAACTTACCATTACATTGAACCTCTTAACAAGACAAATCCAACTACATTACAAATGTTCCTATTTTAGACAAATAAATCCAAATTATACAATCAAATAATGGTAAACATTAGAAAATTATTTGAGGTGAAAAAGATTTGTTAATTTCTTATGTTTATAATCAAATCAATTGTCTCAATGAGAGAACTCTAATGAGCCAAAAATTATTCAATTTTGATGTCACCATGATACTTAAATGTTAAGTTGATGATTTATGATTAAGGAAACAACATGAGTCAACCAAGTAAGTTTTCTTAAACTTTTGTTAATAAAATTGAAGGTATCACTAAAAAATATTATAAATAGATTATCATTCTCTCTATGAGAGGGGATTGAACTTGCATCTAAAATTAGATAGAGTTTGGAGATTTGAAGAACTCTAGAACTTCATTTGATTAACCTTACCAAAAGGGTTGTGAATGAACCAAATTACTTGATGAACAACCCGGACTTGGCTTGATTAATACTTTATCAAATTTGTTCATTTTACTAAATAAACAAATATGAACACAACAAACAATTTAAATGTTAAATGAATAAAAATTAAACATGGCTATATTCATTTATTTATGTTCACTAATAAACTTATTTGTTATTTGACAAAAAATCAGTTAAATCCTAGATATTAAACTCAGTAATAGCTCATATCCAAAACAATGTATTATTTAAATAAAATTTGATTAATTAAATCTCATTTATATATTTATTAGTCATATATTAATTTTTAATATCAATTTTATTGTCACATTCATCATTAATTACATTGTGTGTGTGTGTGT
>NW_018211903.1:0-926 GCF_001263595.1 Phalaenopsis equestris | reverse complement strand
TATAATTATGTAAATTTTAAAAAAAATAGTATTAAGTTATTGATATTAATGAAAATAAATTTTAATAAAATTATATCAGGTAATGATTTCTTTTTAAAATAAATATTTTGTTTAATTAATTTATTAATAATTTTATAATAAAATATTTTTTAATTTAAAAAATATAAATTTATGAAAAAAATTTGATTAAATTATATAGATAAGGAAAATACGAGATAAAATTATTTAAATATTAATGAAATTAGTTTAAACAATCTAAGTAAATTTTCATGGTTAGTAAATTTAAATTTTATAAAATAAAAGTTTTGAACAATATAAAATGTTTCAAAATAATTTCACATGACATTAAACTAACAGTGTATACAAGATAGTAGAAATTTTAAATTTTGAATAATTTAAATGTATCTTTTTTGGCTTGGTTGAATAACACTCGGGGTATATCTTAATAGTGCTCGAAGTGGTTGTTCTCGTAAATGATGTTCATCTTCATGCTCTTCTATCTTCTCCCAAGTTATGTGACGACTGGAGTCTCTTGCGCATAAAATATTCTTCATTTGGCATCAGTTGACATATAGATTGGATGTCTACCGAAATCAGGTCACATATGAAACTATAAATTGAAGTGTCTGTCATCAGAATTTGTCTGATGTGGTGCATGAGATCTAGCCTTGTTTGATGTCGAAGGTCATGTATATGTTGAGGGACTATGATAAACATGCTCATATGTCACATCAATGATGGATATATGCAAAGTATCTATAAGAGACCTTCTCAGAGCATCTGCATTTAATATTTCTGGGATGCTAGCTGGTGACTTTTGTGCAATATCAGAACTTGATCTACGGGAAGCACACCTATTGGTTGGTCGAACGCGCTATGATTAATATAGAATGATTGATTTACTCTGTTAGAAAGCTCCATGATTG
>NW_018211902.1:0-926 GCF_001263595.1 Phalaenopsis equestris | reverse complement strand
ATACTTCCATTCATTCATAACAGAAGCTCATGGCGTTCCTATGTATGTTCATACCGAACAGCTAAACTATCATGTTTCATGCATGGCACCCTTAAATTTGTGACATCGCAGCAAAAATATCATTGTTAATAACTTTTTAAAGTGAAATATGGTTTCTAATGCATGGGCTTTTTGACACCAAAGATTTATAAATGAGAATTTGAATAGGAGTTGATTACTGGTAGGAGGCCTTTTTATCCCAGTGGTCGGGATGAAGTCGTGCGCTGTTCAGTTTTATAAATTAAAGATGCCAACCAAAGTTAATATATAAGAATGAAGTATTAGATGAAGGAGGAGTGAGATGATGCAAACCATTAAGGTAGAATGAATTCAGAGCTGAAGGAAACTCCACAATTTGTGGAAAGCCTCCGAAGAGAATCCAGTCCACGTGAACTTGCATGAAGTAGAATATCTAATAAACGCCACTAATAGTAGCAGATCCAACCAATAAGAAACTGAGAACGGAAAGAGCAGCTCCTCTGTACTTAAGTCCAGTTTTATAGGAGAACCAAGTACTAAAACAGTGAAACAAAGCTGAGATGGTAGTGATAATCAAGATGGGCATCACTTGATAAGCTGCGATGGTATAAGTTACAGGGATGAGAGGGATGAGTGGCCCCTGTAATTGTTAGCAAAACAGAAATAGGAGGAAGAAGAAGATGAGATTCATATGGCATATAGAAGTATTTTCCCCACTAATTCATTCAAAGCAACAGTAAATGAAAATATAGATGTAGGAAGAAGACTCTAGGGGACCAAGTGGTCCCAAGTTGTTTACAGAGCAATGATATAGGAAAGTAGAGAATAACACATGATATGGTGGTTATCATATGTTTATTACTTCCCTTCAAACTCATGATCTGGATCAATGATTGTGAGTTTGCGAC
>NW_018211901.1:0-926 GCF_001263595.1 Phalaenopsis equestris | reverse complement strand
TCATTTAGAAGGTTACATTCTTGTACTTGAATTTGATTTGGTCCAGTTCAACAAGAGACGTCTAACTCCATTTACGGGGGCTCACTTCCAATCTTTGAAAGTAGCTGAGGAAAGTATGTCTTACTCCTATTTAAGGTGGCTTACTTACGATCTCTCATTTGATTTGGGCTAGTCCAAGAAATGACGTCTTGCTCCATTAAAGGCTGGCCTACCTCAAAGATTAGGAACTAGCAAGAAAAGGATGTCTTAAATCTATTTAAGGTGGCTTACCTCCCAACCTCTCATTTGATTTGAATCATTCCCTTAAATGGGAAAACAATGAGATTCATTTCCAACCTAAGAAGTAAACAAATTAACTAGATCGGTGGAGAGCCTCCAAACCTCACATTTGATTTGAATCATTACCTTAGGTGGGAAAACACTATGATTCACATCCAACCTAAGAGTAAACAAATTAACTAGATTAAGGGAGAAAGCTTGTCTCCTATTTAAGGGGTCCTCACAACCAACCTGACACTAGTTGAGGGGTCCGAAACCTTGCTTAATTTAAGGTGGTTATACCTCCGTTCTTAAATTTGATTCAATATGTCTGTTATGTTAGGAAGGAAAGATTTACACCTTATTTAACGTGGTATCACATCCTACTATTGATCGCCTTTTTCATTTTTAAAATAAATAAATTTAATTTAATATTTATATATAATTTTTATTTTTGAAAGGTGACACTGAACATATCTCATATATAAAGTAGTTTAAGTAACATAGTGCAATACTGCAAGTAATACGTCATTTTGAGAGATAAGTGTATCATTTGACAGTAAAATTGATTATATAAACTAAGAAATTCATGGCATCTATTTAGTCTGAGAAATTTGAAACCGATAATTCTCCTATCTAATATAAAAATTGGATAAGATTTATATTAC
>NW_018211900.1:0-926 GCF_001263595.1 Phalaenopsis equestris | reverse complement strand
CTACTACTACGATGAAATAAGTACAAATAAGCACAAGGGGAGCCAGTAAAAATGATAATTTTGATTTATTTTATGTATAATCTCAAATGAAATTATAAGTCCCGCTTCCTAAGTGTAATTGTGATTAGAAAAACCAAGTCCCCTAATTTGATGATGAAAATCTTACTTACATTTAAAAAAAATATAGATGATTTTTTAAATAGAAAATCTCTCTTTATATATAGCAATGTTTGTAGTTACAAAACATTGATGGAAGTAAGAAACTTTTATAGCAAAGTATTATTAGAAAATATTTACAAAATAAGAAAAAAATATTAATACAAGCCCCTACTCATTTCCATTTGAAAGATTACTTCAAGTTTATTATAAAACATAGTTTATGATCTACTCTCCCACAATTTACCAAACTTTCATGAAAAGCTATACTCGCTCACTCCCGAATTTATGAAAATGATTGCTACTGCATACTATGTCGTATTCCCCTCCCACTCCAACCTATCCCTGAAACAATGTACATATATTTATTATAGATAATTACATACATATCTCCTGAAACATTTCTATTTATAAAATATAACCCTAGTGATATCTTTAACTACCAAACTAATGTATTTATGTGTGCCACAACCAAACCATTGAGAAATTAAGAAAAATGAAAAATACGGGCCGGTGCTTTCCCGGTGCTTTATGATGAATTTTGATATTTGAGTGAGACTCTTAAAACTAAATGAAAGAGGTTGTTGGATTTGTAAATAACAATGTTAGGGATGTTATGTATGTATTGTCCCCAAGCCTCTAGATTCTCAAATTCCTTAGCTTTAGGGTTACAATTTATCTGGCTTTTTACCTCATTGGTTCCATGTTTGGAAGACTAAATCTAATCGCTTCTTTGCCTCAAAACTTGGAAAGCTGAAAATCCTTTTATT
>NW_018211899.1:0-926 GCF_001263595.1 Phalaenopsis equestris | reverse complement strand
AAAATTATGAAATATGTTCAAATTTCACAGGTAATAATATTATATTTTTATAATATTATTTTATAAGAAAACACTGCTCGTTTTCCTCGTGCCATCGGAGAAATTGCAAATGATGTTCATGTTTAATTTTATCAGACTAATTGAAATTAATTGATTCATAATGAATCTCAGAATTATAAAATTACTTGCAGAAACTTCTGAATGGGGAAATTGGCGGCGTAGGCGAAGATTTGGGGAATTAGTCCGTAGACGAAGATGGATGCAGCCTTGGCGATCTCCGGCGACTGTCCGAGAAGAATTAGAATCGGGCGCGAAAAGGCATAGGCGATTGCGAGGGGGATTCCGGTGGAGGTGAGGAGAACGATGGAGCGCTGCATGTAGATGCCGAGCGTGTCGTACTTCTGGGCTCCGTAAGCCTGGCCGCAAAGGGTTTCGACGGCGGATCCCATGCCGAGCATGAGGCCGTAGGCGAAAACCTGGATGCCGGTGTTGCCGAGGGAGGCAGCAGCGAGCTGGAGGTTTCCGAGATGACCGGAAAATATCTGGGTCGACATCGACATGACATAGTTGACCATATAGACGATCACGGCGGGGGCGGCGAGGTGGAGGAGGAGGCGGATTTCTACTCGGGAGGCGAGGAGGAGGCGCCGGCGGAGGGGAAGAGTTGGGGAGCTCAATATTGACTCGAGGAGGCCGCCGGAACCGCCGTGTTCTCCGTCCTCAACGCCGGCCATTGAATGGGATGACGAGGGATTTCTTGTCTCGGTCGTCGCGGTCGCTCCGTTTAATGGATCGGATGTTAGGCGGTAGGGTTTAAATAGGTGCTGAGCTGGGCTTAGTTCGGGTTTGTATTTTACTAGGTGAAAATGATAACATTTTTAAAATAAATAATTATTGAAAGAAATTTAAATTAAATTACATTTTTA
>NW_018211898.1:0-926 GCF_001263595.1 Phalaenopsis equestris | reverse complement strand
ACAAAGAAAAATCAGGGGTATAAGTGTCATTTCACAATAATTCTCCTCCCTAAAAAGTTTGAAGTTAACAAGACTGATACTCTTAGGTTGCATTTGGGCCGACGATGAGGTGATGGTGCGGCGCCACACTGTAGTTTTTTTTTGTTTGACAAAACTGCATTTTGTTTGTGTTCTCAAAAAACTGCAGTTAAAAGTTGTGTTTTCCCACCAAATCTGACTACCTGCGGTGGCTGCTTGAAAGCTACGATCTGATTTTTTAAAATAAAAATTATTTTATAATAGCTTACCACAGTTTTTGGACAACGCTTCTTCAACATTTCCATAGTTGCATCTTCAAAAAGATACAGCTTCCCTAAACAGACCATTAATAATATTAAAGTAATAAAAATAAAAAAAATCGCAAATGCGGGTATTCCAAATGCCTTATGTTGATGATAACCGTGTTGACTAAAAATCTCAACAAGAAGCGTTCAATTTTTAAAATCAAAATTTGAAACAATTAAATCAAAATTATAGAAGTAAAATTTAACATTATATTCACATACAAAATAAAGGGTAAAAATGCGAACCGAGTCTTTTGTCTGCTTGGTTTGGCACAAAGGCTCCACAAAAAGTAGTGATTATAACCAAAACACTCTTACCTAGTGGTTTATTGTCAAATGACACAATTAAATTACAGTGAAAAACTGTAGCCCATACATTCTCCAACAACTTTTCGTTCTTTGAATTGTACATCATAAGAATACAATTAAATAGCACAAAACCCTTTGTCAACAAAAATTGACTTAAATTTGTCTCCTTAAACAAATATTACCCTAGTTATATAAGGACCACTTAGATGCAACCTATTGTTGTTCACAATGATCCTTAATAAAATTAGGTTGACTGCATTTTTTGCATAAGTAGACCAGAATCCACAATCACCT
>NW_018211897.1:0-926 GCF_001263595.1 Phalaenopsis equestris | reverse complement strand
AAACCAAAATGAGTTCCTCATGAGGAATGTGATTAGACAATATTTATGGTAGGAGGCTAAATACTTTCATAAGACATTTCCTCTCCTTTCCTCAAGCTAAAATTTTGCTTCTATTGGGACAATTCGATCAAAAAATCAAAAAATCAAAACCTGGCAACTCCTGGGGTGCCTAGGCACCAGGGGTCAGGTGTCTAAGAATCTAGGCGCCAGGGTCCGGTCACCTACTTTCTCCCCTCTCAAGTTTTGATGGTCGTAGGGGTAGCTTTGGGAGCTTAGGCGCCCGGGCTGGTGCTTAGGCTTTAGGGTCTTGCGCCTAAGCATCAAAACCGGGCGCCTAATTTTCCGTCTGGTCAAGTAACCCGATTTTGTAAAAAAATCTCCGTTGAAGGGTTTTAGCTATCAGTAAGCTATGAGAGACTAAATATGACTAAATATAGTCCCATAACTTCAAAAATGAACCTTTTATAGGTTTATATCAAGGTTTTTCTTAATGCTACCGGACATCCGGAACCACTATGCGGATGTATTAGCCCGACTGATTTTACCCAAAAATGTGTGTGGGAGAACTTTATGACTTCCTTTGGCCATGGGAGGCTTTGAATGGATATGGAATGACCTCTAAACATCAAAACGATTAACAAATGTGTGTTGTATCAATACTAAAGCCACCCAACAACAAGTTTGCTTGGGTAATTCTAAGTAAACAGCACCACAAGTTTCGTGCCAAAAGCACATACTAGAGGGTCCAATCGATGTTGGGACTACAATAATCAACACATGCATCAAGTAAGGTTCCATAGTGCTTAAATTGACATCCTACACTTGAGACATTAAAAATTGATACCAACAAGCTCCTCTAAACTTCAGTATTCTTCTGACTCAAGATCTCCCCTCTCTCTCAATAGGGGGAAGGTAGGGTTTTATTT
>NW_018211896.1:0-926 GCF_001263595.1 Phalaenopsis equestris | reverse complement strand
ACCTTAATAGTGTTGGTCAGCGTCAATAGATAAACAACAGTTTGGGTAAGCTGAGGTACGCCGCCATCTAAAGAATACATTTTCTCGACATATTTTTGAAGTATAGCCCTTAGATATATTTAAGATACAAGTGCTGGAATCCTACAAGGGTCAAACTGATCCGCCCGACCATATTACCTCCTTTGAATCAACTGTGTGTTTGTTGAGGATTATAGAGACGTTAAAATGTCAGGTATTCTTTACTTCGTCGAGGGAGTCCGCCCTCAAATGCTTCAAGAGATTACCTAAAGGAGTAATCACATCATTTAAAGACTTTAAGAAACTGTTCATGCGATAGTTTGCGAGCACTCAGAAGTCCTAGAAGAGTTCATAGGCTAAGCTACAGATCAGGTAGGGGTAGAGCAAAAGCTTATGCTCATTCATTACTTGATTTTAGAAAGAGATGTTAGAGGTGTGGGATTTAGAACCCAAATTAGCATATGCCACATTGGCTTAAGGGCTGAAAGAAAGACCATTTTGGTACGCTTTAGACTTTTAGTGACCAAAGACCTTACCCAAGCTATTGGAGTTGGGAAAAAATCACATCTCGACCAAGAAGTACAACTCTACCCATGTTTTTTCCACGATAGAACCATCCATCTTAGCTCGTAAAAGAAGGCTCTGTAAAGTGATAGATGGAGGCTGAAGGAAGACAAACATCCTCCCATTCATCCATGGTATGAAGATAATCGACCATCTCGAAACAACAGAGTGGCCAAAAGAATTTACAACCGACGAGGTCAAGTTCGGTACCTTGACGAGTAGCCGACTCATTACAATTAGCGCCCATTGCACTATCACAAAGCACCAAAGGAGACTCCACTGGGAGTCTTAATGGCAGAGCTAGGTGAGGAAATATAGATCAAAGAATAGTTCAAGAAGTTACC
>NW_018211895.1:0-926 GCF_001263595.1 Phalaenopsis equestris | reverse complement strand
AAAAGTGAGGTCAACATACATGAATACTAAAGTGTATGGCTAAAGGTGTATAGCCTAAATATAAATACAGACTTGGGTTGTGTCAAGTAGTCGTTCATGTTAATAGTTGATACTGAATAAATGCACTTGATAGCTCATACTCAAAAGCTAATGCTCAGTAGCCCGTCAATTTGGACTCGAAAACTCATCAAATCGTTAACACATATTTGAGAGCTAGTGCTCAGCAACTCACTAATTCGTCAACTCAGACTGAATAACTCATCTTAAATGACATCCCTTAGAACTCAACCAACTTGGCACCTAGAATTTAACCTTTAGAACTCGACCCTTCAATTTTTTGCCTTTGGAACTTGTTCCTTCAAACTCAACTAAATCAGTAGTTAGAGTTGTTTGGCTTTGCAACTAATCCATCTTAGTACTTAGAATTTGGCCTTGGAATCTCGATCCTTAGAACTCACCCAAGTTGAAACTTAATTTTTGGCCTTTGGAACTCGGCCCTTGGAATTTGACCAGGCTTGGAATTGAACCTTTCACAATCAACCAATTTGACTCTTGGAACCTTGTCAACTTGATGGGTCAACTCGATGAGTCAACATGGCTCGGCCACCTTAATGATATACAGTTATACATGAGAACTATTATTCAATAACTTGGAAGAGGTAGAATAGTTAATCAGTCATTTTTGACAAGAAAATAGTTATTAATGATGGATGAATGAGCTTCATTATGATTATAACATTATTTGAGCATTATCAACATAAGGATTTGTAAAACACATTGGGTGTAGATAATTCAGACCTTTGCTTGAAGATCGATGGATGATATTGTTAGGCTCTTAGTTAATAAGAAAAAGAAGAGAAAAAGGAAGATGTTTAATTTAAAGTGAGAAATATGTAGGTTGAGCCTTGAGTTGAGTTTTTTTTTTT
>NW_018211894.1:0-926 GCF_001263595.1 Phalaenopsis equestris | reverse complement strand
CACACACACACACACACACACACACTCATTTTCTCTAACTAGGATAAACTAAAAGAAAAAAAAAATTGAAAAGTAAAGAAGAGAAACGAAAAAAAGGGAAGAAAATTATTCTTATAATTCATCTTTTTATTTTACCGATTTTGTCTTTTGGTTGTGATCGTATCGTCGACTTGTTCTCAAAACTATAAAATAAATGTAGGAAAAGTTTAAGTACCTGTTCAGGTTGTTTCAACCCTGCGGGACAATTCGTAATCACATTTGCTTTTGCAGGTTAATTGAAGACTCATGCGCGTTTTATATAAGGGTGGTTTAATTTTATACAACCACGCACTTTATAGACGAGTATGTGAATTTTCACACAAGTTCATTGAACCTCCATGCGTACTCTATGAGCGGGCTGTTAGAAGACTTCTTGTAGTAGCAGTGTTACTTGACGTTGATCATGCATGCTCTGAGCCAATAGGCTGACCCAACACTTTCCTCAATGCTCTCTAAGTGGGGGAGACATTGGGAATTTGTCAAAATTTATGGTGATATGGGACTTGCAAAAAATGATCTAAATTTGAATTATTTGGATTATTTGGAAATTACTTTAAAATAACAAAATTAAAAAAGGGGAAGTATATATTACAAACTAAATGACAAAATTATCACTTTAATCATTATTCGTCATTTTAATTGAATAAATTTAAATATAACTACGGCTTGTGTAACATTTATAGAAATTTAACAATCAATTAAGTAGGGTGAGTTAATATGTAATTGATTTTATAAATAGTAATAATTTTGGATTATAATCATATTTGGGGATATGATTAAGTAAAAAAAAATATTATTTAAAAGTAAATGAACGTTATTATGCGGTATATTTGAAATCTATAAAGAAGAATTAAACATGAGCATAAAAATATCCCTTTTAAATGCTA
>NW_018211893.1:0-926 GCF_001263595.1 Phalaenopsis equestris | reverse complement strand
AAGATCATAAATTTTGTCCAAATGACTCTTGAAAAAATTCCTTTGAGATAATTCAAAGGTAATATATACTTCTCTCATCTTACTAAGTAATGAGAGATTTGGAACTTGAATCATAGATTCAGGAGCCTCTGATCATATGACTAAAGACATCAATGAGGCTTCTACATCTATATTGATCATACTTGTAGATGGATCACATTTAAAAAATTGATGGAAATTAAGATGTGGAGCTTTCTCAAGATATTACCCTTTCTTTTTGTTTTCTATGTCTCGCGATTGGAATGCAATTTGATTTCAATCAATATACTTACTCATGATATGAAATGTGTAGTTAAATTCCTCGCAAACTCCTGTGAATTTTAGGTGGTGGAGTCGGGTAAGGTAATTGTCAGTGTTGAAATTCATCAGGGCTTATACATTCTCAAGGCAAGTTTCACTCTAAACGCACAAATGATCTCACCTATATTTTTATCTTAAATTTTTAATTATGTTTAGTCTATGTCTGTCAAAAAACGAGTCATATTATGACATTGTCATCTTGGTCATCCTAATTTCAATTATATTTGAAACTTATATCCTCATCTTTTTATCATTAAAAATCTTAATTCTTATCAATGTGAGATTTGTCAACTTTCCAAACACACTTGAAATAGTTGTCACATGACTTTTTAAAAACCCTCATATTTTTTTCTATTATCTACAGTGATATTTGAGAACCTTAAAAAGTGAAACCCTAAGTGGGGTTAGATAGTTTGTTGCATTTATTGACAATCACACTTGAATTATTTGGGTATTCCCAATGAAGGAGAAATTTGAAATAATTGAAATCTTTCAAATCTTTCATGATATGATTCAAACTCAATTCAAATGTAAAATTCAGAACCTCAAAATTGATAATGCAAAAGAATATTTCAATTCCATCATTA
>NW_018211892.1:0-926 GCF_001263595.1 Phalaenopsis equestris | reverse complement strand
AACAACAAACTTAATGACTCGGGAAGACAGAACTATGTGATCCTGATCAGGTCATCCCAATATATATATATATATATAACACAAAAATGGAAATACATAATCGACTAATAAATCAAAAACAATCTAAAATTTTCCAACCTTTAAAATCTGAAAAAGACACTAAACTTAAATGAAACCTTAACGAAAAAAGATCTTTGAAACCAACTTGAACCCAAGTGTTCTGATCTACAAAGATCTTTTGGACGACGTAATTTGTGGCTTCTGACAAGTTTCTTCGGTCTTGGTTTAGTTACCTTTCCAACTAAGTGGATTTGAATACCCCGACAATCTCGTGACGATTGAGTCATACACATCTTGACCAGGTTGTCTAATAATTATAAATTCAGCTAACTAAATCAATAATTAAAAATATAATTTCATTCTAACTTTGTTTTAAAGGATTGTTAAAGACACAAGGTAAGTTGCACTTTAGATTTACTTTACATGTTATGAGGATGTGTTAACTTTGTTTTGCCGGGACAACATTCTGAAGCTTGAATGTTGAATCTCAAAATGACAAAACAACATCACCACGACAAAACGACATCAACAAGATAAAATGACATCAACAAAACACAACGACAAAAACAAAATAAAAATGATAAAATCAAAACAAAATAAATATTTTAGGGTGGTACCAGATTTTCAAAAATCGGTTACCCTTATGACTGAACATTGACATTTCTCTCCTTGACCTTGACACTTAACACTTTTCAAGAACAAATGTTAACCTTAATCAAGAGTTTTCTTAAGCAGTTTTAATTTCTTAAGATGTGATTAAATATAGGAGCTTGCTCTTATAGAAGACTGAGAAACACAGAATAAGTGTTACCCTTAAATATCTGATTATGAGATTTTCATGTGGTTTTCTTTGTACAAGTATCTCA
>NW_018211891.1:0-926 GCF_001263595.1 Phalaenopsis equestris | reverse complement strand
GCTTTGTAATATTATCTATAAACTTATCTATAAACTTATTACTAAAATACTAAACTTTCCCCCCCCTAGCATTATACATCTTGTCGAAGCTGCCTTCATTGTCGGTTGAGATATTGCAACAACATCATTTTATCTCGATCGCTTCTTTATGGATTTAATTTATCTAAATCTATAAAGAGATTTTATTCTAAAATAAATTTTGTGAAGACTTCTGATTATATAAATATGCCGTGTATGGATTTTCTCATATTTCATTAAGTGAATAAAATTCACACTAAATATGTTTAGTTCTCCAATATGCTTAATAAATAAATTAAATGTTATTTTCTGTCACTATGATCGATTATGACAAATATAACTCCTACCTTATTTATGTTGATATATTGATTGTTTTTGAAAAAAATGATATCCACTTTATAAATAATCATAATGACATTCTTAATGCTTTTAACAGTGTCTCTAACGCGTGCTAAAACATCAAATTTATCATTTTTCTTTTAGCTCATGAACCTTACTTCACAACATCAAATATGTGATGTCAGATGTTTTCAATATAAAATTTTACCTTGAGACTACCTGGGTATATATATTAAAACTAACAGACTAAATAGATTGTCATAAATTTATGGATACACTTTACTATTGTCTTTCAGTATGAAAACATAAGCTACTAGTTGCTAATGGTAGATTGCAATTCATTAAAAATACTAAATGAAGTTTTCTGTATTATTGGTTTATATCGGCCAACACACCCAATGATTTTAGAGAAAAAATATCTTCAATGTTCAATATATTATAAAATTGTGTATAGTTGCTTGGAGCACTTCCATTCTTCATGAGGTTTGTGGCGGTCTCGGCCTTCCTAACCTTGATGCTATTAATCTAATATGTAAATCTATGATCATTTAAATGCATTATATTTCTAA
>NW_018211890.1:0-926 GCF_001263595.1 Phalaenopsis equestris | reverse complement strand
CTAATTACATTTCACAGTCTTTATACTCCTCCACTAATTATAATTTAATAGCATTTATTAATCTTTTGAAATGAACAAAAAAAGGACAAAATTTGCAATTATAAAATTCTTCTTAGAAGTTTATTTTTCTTTTCTTTCCTTAATTATAATTCGGTCGTATTTAATGACATATTGAAACGATAAAATAGGAATTTTTTTAATATTTTACAATTTTAATACTTTATTTTTGGCAAAATAAAATTTAAGAAAATATTAAATTAATTTTTCTCGTCTTCATTCATGATTAGCGTTCATTTTACAACAAAGGGTTTGTTTGAGGAGAATATATTCCGTCCGTCCGAATGGCCAACCACCGGACGCCACATCGTCATACAACTAATCGGCGGGGGTCGTGGCGGTCGGTGGTTAACCGTCTGGTTGGAATATTTTTTTCGTGTTTGGGATAGTGGTGCAGCGGGCATCATGTAATATCACACCATAATTTGTGGCATTTGGTAAAACTATGTTTTCATTTTTTTGATTTTTTAAATATTTTTAAAAATAAAAAATAAAAAGGATCCTAAAGTTTATTCATTTAATATTTATTTGTTTATATTGCTTAGGTCTAAATCTATAATATTTGATTCTATTAGCATTCCATATTGTTGCTAGTAAACTAAGACATCACTTCTATACGTCCTATTATTCTACTAGCAATCATCCATCATAACCATATTTTATATGCTTCTATAACACCAATTTTAAATATTTTATTACATACATTATAAAAATAAATAAATAAAATTATCATCAATTATATAATACAAATCTTATTTTGTTTGAGTTAATAAGGTTGATTGGAGCCGCAGAAGGTCCAAGTGATTGCGTTAAGAGGGTTATTTTATAGGAAATTTTATATATATACCCCACAATTCTTATGTATTTAC
>NW_018211889.1:0-925 GCF_001263595.1 Phalaenopsis equestris | reverse complement strand
AAAATGTTATATATGTCCAAAATTGATCTCATACATTTATAGTAGAATTAGATATAGGAAAAGATTAAGACATTTTGATAGTGACGATCGAATGAAATTGATTAAAAGATGGCGATCAGGTGAGGTTGTTTGATTATGGGAGTTGGTTGGTGGCAGCTGTTGGTAGTCATTGCTATCGGATGTCATGTAAAGCTTTAGAATTCTTTACATCTTCAAGCACTCTTCCAACTTCCCTCCTCCTTGTGGAGCATAGAGCTCTATTTATTGTGTTCTAAGATGTTTAATAAATTTACCTGAAATCTCAAAATTTTCATCTGACGGCCAATATAGATTCCTTTAACCATAGTTTACATTTTAAATATTTTAGTTCTCTGAAGTCCTCCAAATTAAATCGTCTTAATTTGTTGGATTGCTCTCATCAAGAAACATGAGTTGATCATAAGCATATTGAATTTGGAGATTGTTTTACCTTTCATTAATGCTTTGAATCTTCTAATTCATTTTCAAATATTTGATTTACGCTCATTTGGATTTGGATTGCACTAATTTTAGTGTTCTTAAACACGTCTCATTAAGAATTTCAGTCTGATTATAAATTTATAGAAATTGGAGATTGAATGAGCGTGAACTTGAATTAAAAAGTATTTCCTCCTAAATGCATTAAAATCCATGTTTGACAAATGAATTTTTCGGTGACATATCAAGGCTTAACTTCCCATCCAATTTTCAAAACCTTAGAGAATCATAGTGGGAATATTAATGCTTGAAGCCAACTAATTTTAATAATTAGATCAGAAGAGCCAACTAACTTGGAAAGTTAACTATAAAAATGACTAATGACATTCCTGGAAAAACTTAAAACTTAGAGGAAATAAGATTGGGGGTTGGTACCAAAAATATGTTTAATAAGAGAGTGATTTATTTA
>NW_018211888.1:0-925 GCF_001263595.1 Phalaenopsis equestris | reverse complement strand
TAGGAAGAATCGGTGAGAAATCAGTTTTCAATCTTCAACAAGTCGTGCACTGCGGAACTAAAACTGGAGGACTACAATTGCTTTTATTGGACGCTTCAAGAGGGCAATAAAATTTCTTTTTCATAAATTTTGGACAGAAATGTGATGTCATGTTTCTTTAATCTATACAGTACTGATCTAGGCATAACTTACTGCACTAAGTTGGGCCAGCCGGTGAGCACTGCTTTTTTTAGCTATAAGAGTTATTAGTATGTCAAACAGTTGCATTGTAACAACTACTGTATCCATTATTTTTATTAATTCTTCATTGTCATTTTAAAATGTTTTTCTATTATGTAAACACTGCTGATTTTCTTTTTCAGTTTGCTTTATATGTTTATATAATCCTTAGGTTTTGTTAAAAAAATAATAAGATATGGATATGCATGAGACATGATGCTATAACGTGACACCAAATTCTATGTATCTACATTATCTATCATCATAAGTTTGCCTTTTACATTCGGAACACCTAAATAAGGCTTACACAAACCAGAAAGAAACATGATAGGATGAACTGCTTGCATGTCAGACATCAGTCATAAGAGCCCAATTTTAGGGTCGGTTTGGGACAGTTTTATGTCTACTTTATTTTTCAAACCACCATAATTCTATTTGGGTTTCTTGTTTTTCTTAGAAATTTTTGTGATAAAAAATTATTTTTTTGACCTGTTAAAATTTAGTAACTGCTAGAAAATTATTGCTTTACAATAAAATAATTTTTTAATAATTATCACAATTTTTTTAAAAGTAATTTCTACAGTAACAGCTTCAAACAACTGCAAGAATCCCAAACTGACTCTTAATGGCAACTTCTATTCCAGTTGCTCAATTTTCAGACAAATTTAAGATCTATTTGAGATGATTTTTTATTTTTTTCAAATCA
>NW_018211887.1:0-925 GCF_001263595.1 Phalaenopsis equestris | reverse complement strand
ATTCAGCTAATCTTTCCTTTCCACCGCTTGCTTGGTTTTCTATGTTTTTTGTAGGACGAGAAATGGGTATCACAGATTTCATAAACCCAATGGAGTGCACAAAACCCTTACATGAGGTTGTCATTAAATTATCTATTTACTTATTTTAATGATATGGTTGTGTTGGTCTTTTTGCATAATTTGATTTGTTCAACATTTAAGAAACAGAGCAATTACGGACCACAAGCATTAAAATTTTCTAGCTGCCAAATGAGCAGCATTTAAAATACAGATAAGAATTTCAACATCATTAATGGATGAATGGTGGATTGCAGGTGCTGAGGGAATTGACAGAAGGTGGAGTTGATTACAGCTTTGAGTGCTCTGGGAATCTAGATGTTCTTCGCGAGGCTTTTCTGTCAACTCATCTGGTAATCTTATATTTAATAAAATATTTGTATATTTAACTCTTGGAGAAAGTTTAGACTATACACTAATTATCAAATAATTCTTTCTTATATTTGATGGTTAACCATAGGGTTGGGGATTAACCGTGATTCTGGGAGTCCACCCATCACCTAAATTACTACCGCTGCATCCTATGGAGCTGTTTGAGAGGAAGATAGTCGCTGCTGTGTTTGGCGACTTCAAACCAAAGTCTCAGTTGCCAGATTTAATCAGCAAGTGCTTAACTGAGGTTAGTATTATACAACTCATTAATTCTTTTGTGGTTATGAAATTTTATCTTCTTGTAATAATATTATTTATATGGTTCTATTTATATATGAAGTATAAGGATTAATATGATTATTTTGAATGCAGGAAATTAAAATAAATCTGAATGGGTTTATATCTCATGAGCTGCCCTTCTCTGAGATCAACCAAGCCTTTCAATTGCTTTCAGATGGGAAGGCTTTGAGGTGTCTTTTGAAGCTTTGAGTTAATC
>NW_018211886.1:0-925 GCF_001263595.1 Phalaenopsis equestris | reverse complement strand
GCAAGATTGAAAAATAAGAAACACTCACAATGCCCTTGGCTTCCTGAAACCCTATGCATGAATAAGCCAACATGTTCTCTAGGATGTGAATCCTTGAAGTAAAGAACAAAGGCTTTCTTGCCTATTTTCTCCTCTTGCACTAATTTTGAGGAAGTATCTCACAATGGTTACTTAGATGGGGCTGCTTCAAGCGTGACATAGGAGCCAGCTCGGGGTGCCTCTTCCCAGATTTCTTAAACATCACTACAGAAGATTGCTCTGGATGGAAGGAGAGTACATCTTTCAGTTGAAATTCATCACTCATAATATCATAGACATAGTACAACTCAAATTCTATCTCCTTACAGTTTCAATAGAGCATTCATAATATTCATCTTTGATGATCTAGAGAAAAATATGCTATTAAAGTTTCCCCCATTTCTTGCAAAATCCCCAAATCATTTTGTCTGAAGAAAAATCCTCCAGACCAATGTCTTACCAAAATATTTTAGAAAAGATTCAGTCTATTACTATTGAATGGCACATGATTGTGTGTGTTGCTAGCAAATTCTCTCAATCAGCCTACAATCCGCAATTTCATCTTCAACTAATATTTTTTGAGAATGATTAGTCAAGTGATGATTTTTTGCTATTCGATAAGAAAGTTATGAAATACTAAATCTGTTAGATTTCAAAATATTGATCAACTCAGTCGCTCACAATAGTTTCAAGCCATATTGCCAAATAGCCTCATATATGACAATGTGTCCAGAGAGAGAAGAGTAAGCTCAATCAGTCACAACGAGAATCTTCACCACCATATCATTCCAAAAAAAAAATTGTCTAAATAATATCATATCAGTCTTTGTTAGGACCAACATTAATGCATCTGAATTCAGAAACTTTCTTTGGTTTTCATGAGGGTGGGATTCCTAGAAATCGACAT
>NW_018211885.1:0-925 GCF_001263595.1 Phalaenopsis equestris | reverse complement strand
TATGCAATAGAGCATCAAGAGAATGCAGTGAAATTTTCATAATGATCCACATCCCTATAAAAGCAAAACATTTTACGGATGTGAAAAATCATAAACATGCAGCTATTAACAAGCAGAAAAACATCATGTAATAAAATCATCAATCAAAATTTAATTGAGCAATTTTATTTCCTAAAAAAATTGTAGTTTTTGGTGTTCTAATGAATAAATACCACAATAATGGCAGAGATTAAAGCTTTGTTCCAGAAATAGCAATCTTCCTCAACTATAGATTACACCAACGTGGCCTTCTGGACTGTTTCTTAAACACTCATAGAACCTAATGTCAGCACCAGTCTACAAAACAGAAGTTACATCATAACAAACTTTCTCAGAAAATACACGACAAAGGTACATTAAAATTACTAAAAGCCAAGTACTAGTAAATTTCAAAAAGAGCTTCTAAATCTCAAAACTAAACGATAAAAAGGCTTAAAGCGGTATGTTTCACAAAATATCTGCAACAAAATTCTCCACGAAGATATCGCATTAATCACAAAATATTGTTGAGAAAACAAACAAAGAAGAACCGTTCATAACTTACTTAAATGTCGGCGATGAGATCTCAATAATCAGTACAATTGTCACAAACCAGGTAGAACTGTTCATAAAAAGCCACAACAACACCATGATATACTAAGAATAGTTTGGTACACATCACAAATAGTAAAGACTAAATTGCAGATGAAACTGAAAAACAATACATCCTAAAACAGCTTGTGCCAAAACTAAATCAAAAGGCATTCCTTCAGAACAACTGTTGCACCGCAAGCGCGACTCCAATACAGAATCAAAGTCATCCAATTGTAAACCAGACGAGTAAGCACGTTCTCGACATCGAACTAAACAAAACGAGCAAAAATTAGCAAAAGATCGGAAAAAAAAA
>NW_018211884.1:0-925 GCF_001263595.1 Phalaenopsis equestris | reverse complement strand
TTACAATCATTTGGAGTTTAAAAATCTATGTAGTTGCGGGTTGGGTCAGGCAACAACTCAACAGATGGGTAAGCTTTGAAGGCAGTGACCTGTGGATGGCTTGCCATGGAGTTAGAGGCTTGAATGGTTAGTATGCCATGAAGGAAATGATCTAAAAGGGTGGGCATTGCATGAGAAAGGAGGCTCAATAAATGGGTATGTCTTAGAATCACTGATCTGAAGGGATGGGCGTGCCATGGAGGCAGAGGCCCAAATGATAGGCTTTCCATGGAGGTAATGACCCAAACTATGGGTGTATCATGGAGGCAGAGGCCTAAAAGGTGGTTATAACATAAAAGCACCGACCAAAAAGGGTGATGATCCTCAATGGAAAGAATCACATGTAAAAATGAACATGTTATATGATGTCGTGACATACAAGCATACAGGTGTTCAAGTGTTCGGGCGCTCATGGTATAGGAAACCACTGGGGAGATTTACACCTTTCTCCAATAGTGATCAAACGTGCATGCAAATGATATGCACATAGTCAGATGCATGTACATGCAAAAAAATAAGCAGACACATGCACATGCATCACATGCTATATGCAAGTGATCGGTCGATAGAGATGGAGTAGTCAATTGGATCTAAGTGATCAGTTGACCTAGCTGGGGAGGTCGATCGCACCGAAGCGGTTGATTGGGTCGGGTGGTCAATCGACCAAAACAGTTGGTCAAACAGGATAGGATGATTGGTCAAACCAAAGTGGTATGTTGATCTAGTCGGAGAGGCCGATCAAGGCAAAAGTGATGTCAACAAGGTCGTGCGGTCGATCAAAGAAAAAAATTAAGTTGATCGAGGGGGGGAAGACCAATGAAGGAAAAAGTTATGTTGAACCTGTCGGGGTGGCCGATCGATGCAAAAGTGTTGCCGACTAAATCAA
>NW_018211883.1:0-925 GCF_001263595.1 Phalaenopsis equestris | reverse complement strand
TCTACCAACCGCACTGACCAATGCTACAAAATAAGCAAAAGTCCCGACTCCTTGAACAATAAAAGTCCCCCAATACATCCCCATTGGCCACTCAAACTTCTTCTCTCCCTATCATATACCTCGCTCATCTCCCTTACTGCTCAACCAAGCAACTGGAACAATGGTGTTCTCCGTTGCCAGGAAATCTAGCGGGTTCGTCACTCCTGCAGAGCCGACACCGACTGAGATCCTTCCTCTGTCTGCCATAGATCGCATCGAGGGTCTTCGCTACTTTGTGCGATCAGTTCATGTGTTCAAGAGCGGGGTGAGGGCGGCAGAAACCATCAAGCAGGCTATGTCAAAGGCCCTCGTAACTTATTACCCGTTGGCTGGCCGGTTCATCAATGATCCTAACGATGGTGAAGTGAAGTTAGCGTGTGGAGGTGAGGGCGTGTTGTTTGTTGAAGCTGCCGCTAATTATAGTCTTGAGGATGTGAAATTTCTCGACCATCCGCTGATGATCCCGCAGGATGACATATTCCCGGAGCTCTCCCAAGATATTATTGAGGCAGTCGACATTCCGATCATGATGCAGGTCTCTTCATGAGCTCTATTTTCACTTATTTAGTTATATGACACTCTGCTTTTCTTTTTTTTTCAATTTTCTTTTTTGTAATCAACTTTAAAATCTCATCCAGTATAATTACGATTGACATGATACACCTTAATCTACATGTATTATAATTTGTAGATTTATGTATATAATTTATACATATTAAATGTACTTTTTTGATAATTAAATTTATGGGATTTAGGACTAGATGGTATAATTTTTATGAATTTATTTAATTAATGTTTAATTTTTTTATAATTGTATGCATGATATCTAAATATTTATCAAGATATTAAAAAAAAATTAATATATGCTTAACAACTAATAAAAAAA
>NW_018211882.1:0-924 GCF_001263595.1 Phalaenopsis equestris | reverse complement strand
ATATATATATATATATATATATATAGTGATGCTATTTAAAACATTTAGAAATATGTTATTATTTGTCTTTCAATTAGCTTTATTTTTACCTTTATTGAACCTTTTGTCATGGGGTTTCCAATCTGAAAGTTGGGAGTCCACTGTGATGAATATTTTATCCCCATCTGCTATAATGACCTCAGTATAAAGCCTTCACAAGCCCTTCCGGACATCACATGGAGTTTAGTGTAGGGATAAGAATGGGGGAAGAAGAGAGATTAAGCGGAAAAGAGTCCTAGATATAAAACACAAATTAATTGAATGTCCATAAACTACTTAAATAAGAATATATTATGTGTGATTATATGCATTAAATTAAAGGGGGTGGAGTTTATGACCTAAAGGGCAATGTTAATTTATTTGAGATTAAATTGAGTGCTTACAACTTTCGAATAAAGGATTTTTATAGTTCCCCTAAAAAATAGATTATTTAATAATAAGACCATTATTATAAATTCACTTATCATCTATATGTATCATTGAAAATATTTCATAATGTTTAAAAGAATGATAAAAGTATCGTGTTATACTTCAAATATTTATATTGTATCATATAATGAGCATTATAGAAACATATTAAATGTTAAAGAAAAAATTTCCTAGTGAAATTCATATTGTATGTGACTTCTATATGACTTGATTATACTTTTTGTGTAGCATATTTTCTTTTATGTGGCATAGTCCATACTCGTCATACCTTTTAAAGACATTTAATCCTATTTTATTTGTGGACTCACGGCTCAATAAGAGAGCTAGTAAAGAAGAAAATGGTAGGAGAAGAGAGAGAAGAATGTTGAGATGAATTGTAATATTTTTTAGAATAATAATTCAAGCAAACTTTCTTTCACAATAACTCCTCCCCATTATATAGGAGTTTTTTTTTTT
>NW_018211881.1:0-924 GCF_001263595.1 Phalaenopsis equestris | reverse complement strand
AGGAGGGGTGCCTTGGTCGTCGAACTTCCGTTTGTGGTCAGAGCGAGAGGAATAGTGAGAATCATCCACCATTGGAGCGATCGGAAGCTCTCTCCGTTGAGAGGGATGGGTAGGATAGAAATGGAGAAGGGAAGAAGTATCGCCGACGACAACAAAAACCCTAAAGTCGAAGGGGTTTGAACAAATTGGTGTTGATATTTCTCTTTTTTGCCCTTTGGAACATCTAAAATTATATTGAATATCTGGACATTAATTAGAACATAACTAAATTTTGGAGTTTGGGCAAATTTGTTATTTTCTTATTTTTTATCTCTTATTTTTTTAGTATAAACAATTATAGATAAGATAATTTTAATTATTATTTTGTAGATAAATTTAAAGCTGGGCAATTATTTTATCATTCGAATTAAGTGGATTTTAAATAAAATCAGATAATCATCATTCACATTAATTGGTTTAATTTTTTCTTCTAATAATTTAAATATTAAGAATTGATTTATTTAATTTAATTCAATTGCCTTTATTTGTAAATATTTATAAAATTTATGTAAATTTTAATTGATTTGTCTTTATTTTATATAATATTTAGTCTGTTAAAATAAATTGATATAGATAAATATCGATTCTAAATTAAATAAAATTAAACCAAGCCAAATTGAAATGCCCACCAGCTCTTGCAATGACAATGGATGACACCTTTGATTCTATGATTATGCTCTTCAAGCTGTAAAATGGTCTGCAATAAGTTCTAAATGCCTACTTTAATCCACCTAACCAATTCAAAAAGTTAGCCAAAACAAATCATTTGTTTGACCTCAGGGTAGCCTAAGGATGCATCTTGTTGACGAAAGTGGAGTCCGGTCCACTATTTCGATTTGACAATAATCTCTTATGACAAAATATTTAATTGTTAATTAAATATTT
>NW_018211880.1:0-924 GCF_001263595.1 Phalaenopsis equestris | reverse complement strand
AAAAGTTTCAATTTTAAGTTTAATTAATTATAAAATTATAAAAATAATTGAATAATCATTAAAAAAATTTATTTTATTCTTTTTAAAATTCACATTAATTTTCTTACGATGATTTGACATTTTTAATAGAATAATTTACATCAGGAAATATTTCAAGATGGATATGGGCTTGTTTTAAAACAAAATTAATATTTTTAAATCTTTATTTTTTTTAAAAATAAAATTTAGTTTTTATGAGGTATTTATATATTATATTATTTTAAAGATTAATAGTTTTGAAATTATTTTTGACCCAATAAATCCGTACAATCTCTACCAAATGAATATTCGGTTCGAGTTGACTTGATAAACTTTCAGATCCGGTTCCAGTGTAAGAGTTCGACTCATCAATTCTTTCTATTCGAGCTTGTTTTAACTCCTACGCTCAAATTTAACTTGATTTTAACATACAAATTCAAACTTGACATAAACTTAACCAACAAACACAATTTAGACCTAACATACACATCCAAATGAGTTGCTCGAATTGTATCTGTGTCAGTTGGGATAAACGTGGGTTGATTTGATACATGTCTAACATGGCATAGTTTGGGCTAGCCTTAAGCTTCATGATTTTCATGAAGTCGTTTATCATGCCTGGTTATTATATTTGTTTTTGTTGGCCCGTAAAGCATGTTACTTTGCTAAAACTTTTGGTTAATATAATTTGTTACAGGCATTATTGTGTAAAGCCCACCGTCCCCACCATGACCCTTCTGAATTCTTCATGGCCATGAATAGATCACGCCTACATAAATCAACAAGATTCTCCTCCCTTTTGTTTTTTTCCCATTTTTCCTCAAGGGAACCATCAAGGATTTTTAGATATGTGGGCTAGGGTTAAAATACAAACGGCTCTTGGATGTTTTGCTGTCCTTTTTTTTT
>NW_018211879.1:0-924 GCF_001263595.1 Phalaenopsis equestris | reverse complement strand
TGAAAGGGCTGAGAGGTCCATCAAGGTGTTGGTTGTGTTTGGCTACTGAGGAATCTATCCCCCACTTATTTTTTGAATGTTCTTTTCATCAAGAGTTATGGAGGGGGTTCAAAAACCTACTGCTCCTGGGCACCATTAATCTTCAGTGACTTCACCTCCATTCATAATAGAGTAGTTGAGAAACATTTAAGGTTGGACGCATACATTTTATTATTTCTTAGTTCCTTTGGATGGCAAGGAATCATACTAAGTTTGAGGGTCTTCCTTCTTCAGCTAAGAAAGTGGCCAGGCACTGCATCTGTTTCCTACTCAAGCTCATCAACATAATAAGTTCCCTAAGGGTTGCTCAGCTCCAAAGCCAGATTAGGTTACTTTGCCTAAGGTAATCATAGTGCAATAGAAATCCCCCTCTTATCTTTTCATAAAGGAGAAAACTGATGGTAGCTTCTCTGACTTGGGTGCTAGAGTGGGTGGGGTCTTCAGAAATCAGTAAGGACAATGATAATTCTTCTTTAGTGCCCCTATTATTGTCTTGGATGATATTGAGGCTGAAATCATTGCTTCGTATTGGGCTTTTGAACTTGCTTTAATGTTTTAATGGGAGCACCTTTCGATGGAAGTGGATTCTACTATTTTGCTTCAGTTATTGGCTGGTGATGAGCCCTCCTCCTACCATCTTTCCTAAAGGTTATAGAAGATTAACTCCATCAAATCTTCCCTAAAGGCACAAGTTCCTTTAATATACAGAGAAGGAATTAGACATGCCAACAGGCTTGCTAGATTTGATCTCTTTGCTTTTATTGCTTCTGTTTTTACCTCCCCACTCCCACCGTTACTTTTCCTACTTGAGGAGACCTTCTGGAGACCCCTCATCTTAGACTTATACCTTGATCTTTAAGCAATAGAATTTTCTTTTGAATATAT
>NW_018211878.1:0-924 GCF_001263595.1 Phalaenopsis equestris | reverse complement strand
TGGCATATGAAAGTCACAAAAGGCTACTAAAAGCGATTAGATTGGCCTTCCATGGAGATTGAGATGGCTTGACTTAACTACGACAGCGTCATTATGAAAGGTGGAGAAAACACAAGATGAAGGTGATTGGAGATAGTGTATATGTCGTAGAAACTAATAACGATTGCCAAATAGGTCCTCTATTAGATGAAGGTGGATTAGTGGACTTGATGACTGTGGCCATGATAATTCTTCTTACATATGAAAGGTGTAAACAATTTGACATAGAGTTAGCATGTGACCAAAAGAATCAAGAAAGTTCTTCACTTAAGGGTTGGATATAAGAGTATGGATAATGAACAACAGAAGGTGATCTAAATAGACTTTCTCGTAAAGATAGTAAGAGATTGATTTATTATAGATAATGAGTTATTAAAGATATTCAGGTAGTCCATCTCATTAATGAACTGATTGAGCTGAGTGTCATGGAGTTGAAAAACAAAAAAGTTTGTCAATATAGTCCTTTTGAAGCTTTAGTTGGCGATTATAACTTTAAAGCATTAGGTGTGTAAATTTCGTTACTAAAAAAACATTAATATCACTTGTAATTTCATTTGATTAAATACTCTGAATTAAGAACTTATTCTCTCAACTAAATTGGCATTAGTTTTATTTGTCTGAATATAACTTATTATTTAATTAATAATAGAAATGATTAATTAAACATCAATTGAAATGCCAAATTAGATTAATTATAATTTATTTAATTTAATTAACACTGTTTAAATAAATAAATATCAAAATATTCCCATCCTATAAATTATTAATTGTTAAAATAAATAGCTAAATAATCTACTTAAATTTAATTAAATCTAATCCCCAAAAAAATTTTTTAAGGTTGAATTTTTATTTAAAAAAATATAATAATAATAATAATAATAATAA
>NW_018211877.1:0-924 GCF_001263595.1 Phalaenopsis equestris | reverse complement strand
GAGGTGGTAGTACTCTGATTGTATCATACTCTGAGGTGGTGATGTATCTTCCCTTTTCATCTTCCTTAAACCTTCTCCTCCGCTGAGCTTAGTAGTTGGCCTCCCCTTATTTCATCCCCACACTTAGCTGCCCTTCCCCAGCAATATAATCTTGTTATACAACTTCCCAGACTTCCTCCCAACAAGCAATCGGCCTCCCCCAACAACATAACCTTGTTGTCTAAATGCCCAAACCTCCTCCTAGCACCCAACCAAACCCTTTGTCGAGGCACAACCTGTTTTCCAACTTCAACAGCTTTCATTCCATCCCCAGGCACACTTGTTCTGTAGCAAAACATGATGTGCAACCCTCCATCATTGTTGTCCCTGTAGTTTTGCACCTTCCCCTCGCTGCCACCAACATTCATTTGTTGTCGTTACCCTAAGCATCCCCGCCCAGCCAACCTCCACCTCCCTTGGAATACACCTTAGAGGGGTTTGCTTATGTTGTTAATGTTTTGTGTTGTTATTTTTTGTTGTATTGTGTTGTAACCCTCTCTCCTCTCTCTACATCAATCAAAGTTTATTTTGTGTTTTCCATCGAATTTCCTACTAGTTTCGGTATCAAAAGGTTTATATATACTCGACACACAAAGCATTGTTATTTGCGTATCTCAAGCTCCAAATTTTAAGATAAACCCGCTTCCTTTAACGCTTCCATCTCCAGGATAATTGAATCGCTGCAGTTAAGGTTCAAATAACTTTGCAGGAGTTTCTAAATAGTTGGGAAGGCAACGACAGGTCAACCCAGATAGGATCATGGCATACAAAGACCTATGAAACTCTCATCTTTCTCCTCCATCCGCCAATCAACAAAAATGAACTTCAAATCTTGTTGTATCTTAAATCCTATTTCTCCTATCAATCTCAAATCAAACACTCTTT
>NW_018211876.1:0-924 GCF_001263595.1 Phalaenopsis equestris | reverse complement strand
GTTCTCCTGTTTGATTTATATATATACCACATCATTTGTTGTATATCTAGATCTCGCAACAACAACATAGCTATGGATAATAAGTTTTATAAAGAAAGCTAACGGCTTAACACGAAGGAAGCGTGCTTCTTGGCTGCTGAGAGGAAGCAAGGACTGCCTGTTTTTGCATGAAATTGCTTCTAAAATCGGAATACAGATAGAGAGAGAAAGTTTATTGTTTGAGCAATCACATTTTAACATTCTTGGTAAATCAATATTCGATGATTTAAGAAATGGAACTACTTATGCCACCATTTTTTACATAGAAAGTTTATTAAAGCACGGACTCATGACACTTTCTAACCTCTATTTTATTGATTTCTAAGTGATAACATTTTTTGCTAAATAAGTCTGATTTTTTATACAAATTAGTGATGATAAATTTATGATAAATTTGTTGTTAATTGAAGGCCTCTGATTTTCTTATCCAATATTTTAATGCATAAACTTAAATTATTATAAGGTATGATTGAATGTTGTGAATCGAGCATTCCAACACAGGATGAAATTCTGAATTTTTAAAAATTGAATCTCCTTATATATCTACATCAATTTCAACCTCTGCAGAACATAAATTATTTATTGCTTTGCAATGCCTACGAAAATACTGATTGATAATTTAAAGAAAGATAAATTGAAGAATATATTAAGTTTTGATTCATGTTAGAATATTCACGACGATGGAGTAATGAATTAACGTCTCAATGTTTAAATGAGAATCCATCAGACATTCAAATAAAAAAAATGTTCATCGAGACACTAGAAATTTTTACATAGAAAATTTGGAAAAGAAAAAATTATGGGGTCTACCCCAGTCTGAATAATTCACCATGAATTGATGATTTCACAACCAAGTCATTGTCTCATAAGAGGGATAGAGTCAAA
>NW_018211875.1:0-924 GCF_001263595.1 Phalaenopsis equestris | reverse complement strand
AAAAAAAAAAACATAGAATGCATCTTCCCTTTCATGGATTTAGTTAAAAGAATCACCTTTAGAACAAAACCAGGAGTGTCGATAATGGTGAGATTGGGGCAGTGAGCATACTCAGCTCTCATGACAATTGGCTTCGAAGAAACTGCAGCATTCATCTTCCTCAGGTGTGCCTCAGTGCGTGATCGGATTAGATCCGCAATAGCCGTACCTGAAACCACTGAACCTCCGTACTCCTCCGAATCCTCGTCCTTAAAGAACCCAGTGAATTCAAGTTCAGTAACTCAACAAAACCCACAATCCATGAAAAAATTTCAGAAAAAAGAATCAAACCCTAAAAATGGGCCGGATTCCAAGAACTTAACAGGAATTGCAACCCTAGATCTAATAAACATTGAAAAACCTAATAAACTTAAAGAAAGAAACCTGGAAGCGACATCGGGGCTCGAGGGACGACGGATCGTGGACCATCTGGAGGACGAGAGGGCGACGCGTGCCCATCTCGACCTCGCGGACATTGAAGCGGAAGCCGAGCAGGGCTTCGAGGAGCGAACTCTTTCCATCGGATTGGCCGCCGATAGCAACAATCTCCGGGATAGGAAGCTTCTCCCCGAAAGCGAAAGCTGCGGCCTGAAGTCGGTTGTATGCCTCAAACCTGGACTTCAAATCGGTGGCGGAGGAGGAGGAAGAATCTGCATTGGTAGTGTTGCTCGGCGGCGCAACCCTCCTTGCGGAGGAGTTGGAGTGGTTTTTTGGGTTTGGAGTTTTGATGGGGGTGTTGGTTGTGAGAACGTTGGCCGCCATTAGAGAGGGCGAGAACAAGAAAGGGAGAGCAAGAAAAAGAACTAGGATTTAAAATGCGGAGAGGGGATGGGAAAGAGATAAAAACTAGCCGTTAGGGATTTTTCAAACTAACAATGCACCCTC
>NW_018211874.1:0-924 GCF_001263595.1 Phalaenopsis equestris | reverse complement strand
AATGAGATTGCATTATATCATTCGAACACTAATTGTTGCATCACAAGACATCAAAATAATAATAATAATAATAAAATCAAACTTTATCTGAGCATATTAATGCATAGAATATTTAATCATGCTAATCATTTATTACAAACTTGAAACACCTTAAATCACTAATCAGTTTTGATCAGAAAACCATTAGTGAGCACATCATCTTCAGAAAACATCAAAAGCTCATCAAAAAATCACTGATCAGAACCATCAAAATTTCTTGAAGAAATTATAAATGTGTTCAGATATCTCTTCCGGCTTTTCCTGGTTAATGAAATGCCCAATTCCTTTCATAATAATAACATCCTCCAGCAACGGAACACCTCTCTTAAACCCTCCTTTTTCAATGTAGTCCTTCATTGCTGCCATATGGTAGGTCAAATCTTCATCCCCTGTAATGAACTTTGTGGGCACTGTAATCTGAATCCCAGTCCAAGGTGCAAGCAGTTCCCAGTTCCTGTATCACAGGATCAGTCCTACTGGTTCAGAATACGCAGATTGATTTGAGTTTGAGTCAAGGGAGAACATAATAAAAATACCTGTTTAAGTTACGGTAATAGTTGATTCCACCTGTAAAACCCGTCTTACTAAATTTGCTTGCAAAATAGTCGATATCATGTTCAGAAAGCCAAGATGGCAACCTGATTTCTTCACTATTTCGTCCCAAAGATCCATTATCCGCTATAAGCAAAGGCTTTGGACTAAAGGAAGTCAGCAAAATCTTCATGAGTAATAGTGTGTCGATTCGGGCAAAGTGTGTTTCAACTTTGCCAGGCTCCTGGTCGTGATGGAAGGGATTGGAAAGTTAATAGTGAATCATAGAGGGGTAAATTCATTCATGATTATTGAAATGATTAGCATGGAAAAAATAATCATTAATTATAAGAT
>NW_018211873.1:0-924 GCF_001263595.1 Phalaenopsis equestris | reverse complement strand
TCACCCCTTATACTCTTCAATTGGCACAACTATTAGTGTTTAAACTTTCTTAATTAATTGAGGTGATAGTAAAATATATACATGCGCAGGTGCATTGGTTTCCCTAATCAATATGAAAAGAGGGTGCACTCCTCTTGTCATGTACATACAAACATTCATGTACACAATATTTTTATTATTTAATTCTTAGTAGCACACATAATTTTTTTATAAGAAAATTTGTATTTATACACCAAAAAAATAAATGTAGCTCTACTAGAATTTAAATATCATGTAATATTCTGATATACACACCTCTACTAGATTTTAAAAGTAATGTAATAATATAACATCTTCTTAGAAAAACTAATATACAAACATTCAACATGTGTATTTTATGTTTGATAATATGAAGAATCTGTTGTAGTTTAAATCACATGGGTATATAGTATAAATGAATTTAAGGATACATTTGTGAATTAAAAAATTTATTGAATTTTATAAATAGAATCACTCACCTTGAGCCTTTTACATCTCTACTCTTTCAATTATAACTCTTTCAATTGAACACCTATAGTATAAGAAATGTTGATATTAATAAATTTATCTCACACTACTTAGTTATGCTTCAGTTAATAAAAGTTGATATTCAATTTCATCATTTTAATTAAGATTTCAATTCTTAAATTTTAAGTATACTCAATTCAATTAACACTAATTCTGAATAACATTAATTTAAATAAATTGCTTTTGGTAGTTAATCCCTAAACTTGATTTTCTATTATCAACTCTTCTCATTTTCAACCTGAATATTTTATCTATGATTTCTAACATTAATAAGTAAAATAATAATAATATAGTTCAATTAAATATGTTAGATTCCAAACCAATAAATCAAAATCTAACATTGACTTTCTTTCTTTCTTTCTGCTTGAAATCAAAATT
>NW_018211872.1:0-924 GCF_001263595.1 Phalaenopsis equestris | reverse complement strand
CCCCACTAACCCTGGAAAAAGAAGGTGAACCCCAGTACATCGATAGAGTTGGATCAAAACAGATTGATCAACACCGGTTCAAGCGTACTGAGGTGTCTCGATAGCCAAAGAATGTGTTCTTTGGCAAATCTCTAAGGTTAAGCTCCAAAGAGGTTCAAAATCATGGTATTGGAGTTCTATAAGACAAGGACTGATCAGACAGACTACATATGAAAGTTTATTAAATGACAAAAGCAGTTGCACATAATTCACCCGACTGAAGCCTCTTCAGTCTGGCCCATCGGAACGAATCTCCTCAACCTTTGAAGATTTTTGGTACCACCCTAGTGATGTGAATGACATTCGTTCAGATAAGTTCATACAAAATTTCTCCCTTTGGAGCCTTTTCTTGCTTTTGAGTAATTGCTCCTGGTGCCACAAACTCCTTGGGTTTTTCTGCTTTGATTAGCTCCTCGGCCAGATTTAAAGGTGTTGACATTACTTTTTGTCGTGATCATGGCCTCTGGGGTATGTACAATATTTCTTTGGGTCCCAGTGGAAAGCTCTTGTTCTTATCGGCTGTGCCTACTTGAAATATTCCTTGTTCTAAATGGTTTCTACTATCTCATCTCCTATAATTAACTGACTTTAGTCAGGGCATCGTGACTTATGTCGGTCTCCCTCTTATCTCGAGGCGGCCAATTGCCTCCATACCATGAGAGAGCAGAATGACGTAGATCTTCCCTCGGCCGACACATGTCATCTCTAAGGGCTCTTTTTTTGTAGATGACAAGTGGATGATTCCGCTATGGTTAAAGCAGGAGTGGAATTTTACTTCTCGACTAAAATGTAATTGTTGGTCAGCTCTAACAATTCAGCTAAGGTTTTCAGTCATTGAAGGCCTAAGGCATAGTGAAAAGGTCCTTCTTTCAGCCCTTGAGCTAG
>NW_018211871.1:0-924 GCF_001263595.1 Phalaenopsis equestris | reverse complement strand
CTCTTCTTCATGCGATCCACACGAGTTTCTAGGTCTGCGACGCTGCCTTTCCCTCCCCTTTCTTCTTCAGCTCAAATGTCCGGGATCGAGCTTCGTCGCGTGCATAAGGTTCTTCCGCACTTGCCTCCTCCTCTACTTGACAATGACTTCGATTCTTCCTCTAGGCTCGATATAGACGTCGTCACCAGACACCGACGCCACCCCTCTTCTCCTCCCCTGCGGTGCTCCTTCCTCTCTTCTTCTTCTTTGGTACGCTAGGGCACAGGTTCCTTCGCCGCTCCCACCTTCCTCGCTTCTCTTCGCACTGGGCAGCTTGAAGCTCGACAGAACTTCTTATTCTTCCTCTTCGACTCGACTCCCAGGTAAGTTGTGATTTATAGGCGAATTTCACCTATTCGGCTTCCCGATCCTTCCGCCTCACCTTCCGACTCCTTATTTCCTCTCTCAGGACTCCTCGATTCTTCTCCTGGGTAAATGAAGCAGAACATTACACCTTGACCCCATTTTCAAACCCTAACTTACAGACTTTCCATCAACCTATCTCTATCGTCACCATATCTACAAAAGCCTTCCCATTCATACACTTACCCTCCCATCAACCCATCTCAAAGCCATATTCTATCACTTTCCATCCATGAAGAAAAAATTGCGCGCAACTTCTTGAGCTTGGTTTGAAAGTATTCCTCGCAGTGCTTCTTAAATTAGAATGTACAACAGCACTTATTTACTTTAAACAACAATAGCATATTTTACAGTATCGTACTTAACAATTGTGTAATATCATCCAGTATCATTTCGTTTGGAATATCCTCATGTATTTGCTTCATAGCAGGGTTGTAGAAAATTTGCAAGAAGTCATAAAAAATTATTATGTATTTACATGTCTAAAACCTAAACATTCATATTTACATGCATGCCACTCAA
>NW_018211870.1:0-924 GCF_001263595.1 Phalaenopsis equestris | reverse complement strand
AAGCTAAGAATTATATTCTCAAAAACATTATTTATTTATCCTGTAAAAATAATTCAACTTTTTCTATATGAATTTCTCTTGTTTCTTTCTAAACCAATATCATTTATTTGCACTTTAAAATCTCATTTTTCTTTAGGATTGGTGATGGCATTGATTGGCTCTCTACTTACAATGCTTTTGGTAAGTTTAACTTTCAGTTTTGTTGTTATTGTTGGCGGCGTCAAAGATTTTGCTTCTAATAACTGTAAATTGTTTCAGGCCTTTATTCTTCCTTGTGTCTGCTTTTTATGCATTGCCAGAAATAAAGCAACTTGGCCTCAGGTATATATTAAAACCAGGGTTCTTAATTCTGATTTTCTCTACTAAAAAAATTTCTTTTATTGGATGAATTTTTAATCTTTTTTTGAATTAAATAATTCCTAAAATCATCAGAAAAAAAAAAAACTCCGATCAATATTGGATCAGCCTAATCTAAACTTGTGCTATGTAGCTAGTTTATTATATGGATCATATAATTTTTTAATTAGTACGATCCTATTTGTTAGCAAGATGCCATGAGTGTTGACTAGTATTGTTAAATATAACGTTGAAAATTATTACTAAGATAATAAATTCAAAGTTTTGATACATCAAACTTATGATTAGGATTGATGATGGAAAAATAATTATATTAGGCATACCTAAAAGATTTTATTAGAAAAATTGATGGTTTTCAATGTTTTTAGAAATAGCACATGAAATAATTTCAAGTTTTGCATTGAATTTCTTTTAAATGTTAAAATGATAATAGATATTCATGCATTTAACTTTTAAGGGGGCATTTACATACATGCAACCCAATTCATATGTATGTACATAACAAACACCAAAACTTTGCTTTTTATTATACCACCCAAATCATTCATATCACATCAAATATACCAC
>NW_018211869.1:0-924 GCF_001263595.1 Phalaenopsis equestris | reverse complement strand
CTGCTCCCGCCTCCAGTTTCCCCTCCTTCCAACAACTCTCTTACCACACCCCTGGACCTTCCCACACTGCCAAGTAATTCAAGGTTAATATCATCATAAGTCTCACTATTAAGCATCACAACCAAGAAAGCTGCAAGCCATACCTCTCATTGAAATCATGTTAAAAATTTATATCAACACACAAACAATATGATTTACCTTACCTATAAATTCAAGTCATAAGATCCTATAACAAGCCTTCCTTTAATAGAAGTTCCACCTATTTGCAAAGTTGATTCCAACTTTAAAAGTTCACCATGACATTTTCATGAGTGCTTCCTATCCGAATGGAGCATAAACCTCATAAACATCAGCATTCTTAAGTTGTATACGTCCCACATACATCTCGAGCTAGGCTGAAATTCTATGGGTCCCATGAACATCATTGAGGCAAGGATATAACCTTAGATGCCCTACTTCTTTGGCCACTCTATATCCAAATTAATAAACTCTGAATATTCTACTGATGGAACTCATTTGCCAAAATAAATATCATTCACCAAAAACATCAATTTACTCTATGCTCAAGTCGCCGGTCAACTTCAGATAACTCCAGGCCCTTTGAACAAGGCAACCCATGAGTATGACAATCAGCCCATTTGATGTGGGGCTTCCCCCGCATGGACACGGGATGCGGGAGCAAGGCTTCCCGCACTGATGCAGGACTCCGTGTTCTCCCGCATCTGAACCCGACCGATCTGTTGAAGACCAGTCCATGGGAATCCTAGGCCGAGCGGCCCGAGGGAGACTCCTAATGGGACGAGCGGCCTCCCGCGCCCCTCTTATCCTTCCTTTTCTGCTTTTAGTATGGGAAGATTTTAATGCCTATTTCTAGATTTTACTTGCCTCCTCACCCCTTCCTTTTGTGTGAGAGTTTCCTCCTTT
>NW_018211868.1:0-924 GCF_001263595.1 Phalaenopsis equestris | reverse complement strand
CCAGAAGTCAGTGATCAAATCAAGCATACCCTACTAACAAAACCTATAATAATTTGAGAAGCCGACAACGGAATGTAGCAATTTTCCTGTCAGGATTCAAGCAAGCTTAGGAAGCCAGCAACAGGATCATGAGTTTCTAAACTGTACAAGGAGTGATGACAGTAAAATAAGTAGATGTTTTGGAGGTGAAATTAGAGAGAGAAGAACTACATCAAATAGAGAACAGAAGAATGGTTCTCGGTAATGGTGGAGTGTTTTTCATCTATGGTGGGGCAGTTTGAGCGAAGATTCGTGGCTTTAGAGGAAATGATGAAGATCATGAGGTTTCATACAAAATTGCCTCCGTCTACCACGACATTGAAAGCAAACGTCGAGAATGGACACGTGCAACATCAAACAAAAGGATTTGTGCGACAACAAAGAAACATCACTACTTTGGATGGATTGGGAGTTGTTGTATTGAGCAAAGAAATCAGGATCGGACTTGAACGGCCGAACTTGGAAGAAATAGCACAGCATTCGAACGAATTAAACAAACGAAAGCAAGCAGGATTGAAGTTGATAGAGAAAAGAAATATGATACAAAGTTGACAGAGATTCTAGTGATTGATGAGCGGATGAGCTGTTTGGGGCTGCAATATTCTCTAAGATTGACTCAAAGTTAAGACACCATCAGATTCGTATGCAGCCGAAGGATGTGCACAAGACATTTTGAATTCATGAGTCACTATGAATTTCTGATTAAATGAAAATAATTACTAGATGACATATACCTAATTCAACAACAGTTTGTCCCACCTGGAGGATAATGTGTCTTTTGGGAAGAAAAAATTGTTACGTCAGTGCTAGCTTAAGAGCAATTTTATTTTTTATTAACCTAAGGGTAATATAGTCTTTTGTTATTTATTATTGTTTAGTATAAAT
>NW_018211867.1:0-924 GCF_001263595.1 Phalaenopsis equestris | reverse complement strand
AAACTTTGTGTCTTATTGACTGAATATATGAGGCTATAAATAGGGACACAGAATAAATACAAAAGGAATGAAATAAGGAAGAGAATAGTTATAATTATAGAAATATAAATGCAAACCTCCCTATTTAAACATTCTCCTAATACAACCATTCCAGATAAAAATAAAACTTCCTAATATATATCACACACCAGCAATCTTGAAGAAACTCAAACTCACTAAATTCCTAAACGGTATCTAATTCAATAACAAAATTCCAATTCCCAAAGCAAAATAGCATATTATAATAATAATGGACCTTCGAACCATGAAAAACATGTAAAGGAAGCTTATGACTTCCAATCATTTTTAATTTGCTAAGGTTTTCTTGAGATGGTTGGGAAAAAAACACAAAGCTTCACCCAGGCTAGTGCACAATCAGCTGGCAAAAAATTAAGGGCTCGTTTGGCTGTGCTTTCTGGTTCAGAAAATTTCTTTTAAAACACCATCCGAAAAAGTTGCATTATTAAAGTGCATTCGATAAAACAAGATAATTGTTTGAATATAAAATTTGGTACTTAGAGCATGCATTGAAGATAGTCGGAAAAAGCCACTTCGCTCTCCACGATCAATCCAAGAGTGTGAAGAAACAACTAGTAAGTTAGCCGAAAGATTGTAATTAAGGTTTTGGGGGTAGATTCTATGACGAAATTATGGAAGGACGAGATGAAAAAGTGCATGGCCGAGGAGCGAGCGTTTCTTTACTACCAAATGCAGAACATAGGTCACAAAGTCGGCACAAGTTTGGATTCCGGAGTGAGACATAATTGGCATTATGGTGGGGAAAATGTTCGGAGGAGATACTCATCCAAACAACGCTTCTCCATTTTCTCAGCTTCTGCCAAACAACAATGGAGAGAGAGCCTGCTGAAATGAATCTTAAATCAG
>NW_018211866.1:0-924 GCF_001263595.1 Phalaenopsis equestris | reverse complement strand
ACACACACACACACACACACATATATATACTGTTGCACCTCTTGATCTTGATTCTGGGCTTCTTGGAAAGCATATGTTTCCCGGCGAGTGCAAGTATGCTAAGCTGAGAATGGTAGAAGCTAATGGATGGAATCCTAGTCAAATTGGCGATACAAACCATATCTCCTGAAATGTTGGATTTCATGCAGCTTTGCTCATCCCTGTCCCTCCCTCACTCTCTATTATTTCATTCACATGCATTAAACTTAAGCCAGTAATTATAGTTAAAACTATATGGTGACATGAAGATTACGATGCAAAATAAAATAATAATTAAATGTATAAAATATATTATGTTTTAATTTGAAAATTTTAAAATAGTATGCATTTGATGATTTTTTAAACAGATTGATGCTGCATAGTTAATTCTACTCTTAACAGGCTTGGGTACGTCGTACTGTGGCTGTGGTGGTTATTTCATGAACTTCATTGGCTTGAAAAGGAGTCATGCCATAATGATGAGTGCAAGAATTTGTGGTAGAAAAACAAAGCCCATGGAAGAAGTTTAGCCAATTCTTAGGATTATTCATGATATAGCAGTGGAGGTAAGTTCCAACCCTCCGTTGGCTACCTCAATTTCTTGTTAATAACCACCTAACCAAGAAAAATGTTAATGCTTTGACTGGTGCTTGATCGAAGGACTATGTTGAACGACAAAAAGCGTATAGCTGATCCCACTGTCGGAAGTTAAATACTTGTGTTACTGGATGAAATGATCCCGTAAAGTATTGTTTTACACCAAAAAGAATGACAAATTTTCACAAAAAATGATTTAAGAATGTTATACATGTTGCTTTGAAAGGTCAAGTGGGCTTTTGCGAGCCCAAATGGCATTATGGTGAACTCATAGTGACCATCACAAGTTCAGAATCTAGTACTCTGAAT
>NW_018211865.1:0-924 GCF_001263595.1 Phalaenopsis equestris | reverse complement strand
AAAAAAAAAAGGATACAATATAAGATGATTGCCGAATTCCTCATCAATGAATGCTCCTGCTAGCCAGCTATCTATAGCTGCCACAAATTCTAGGATTTATTTCCTTTTCCACATAATTTCCCAAATTCAGCAGTATAGAGTATCGTACACTCAACAGCCACCACCAGACCATTCAATTAAATCAAATAAAATAAAAATCCGTAATTTTCTTGCACCTGCTCAGCGATCCCCGGCGGCCGTGAGAAGTGCGAGGAGGAGATCAGTAAAGGCGGTGAGGATATACTTATGCGCCTGCTTCCGATTGACCGAGAGATAGCATAGAAGTAGCTCGTACAACACGGCGAGATCGATATGAGTCCCGACGCCGAGCGCCGCCACCATCTCCTCCATAGATCGCCGGAAATCCAAGTAGGGTTCCGGCGAGTACGTCGGAATCGCGACGGCGGATCCACGGATCCCGATTGAGACCGCAGCGGATTCGACGATTGAGTTGGATCGACCTGGAAACGCGGGAATCAGGCGGCGGGAGGATATGGCGGAAGAAATCGGATCGGGGTGGGCTAGGGTTAGGGTTAGGGTTTGGGAGGGGGATTGTGGGGGTTCGGATGGATTGGGGATGGGGTTGTAGAGGGAGTTGAGGTTGTTGGAGAAGGAGGTGGAGGTGTTGGGGAGTGGGGGAGGAATGGGGTATGGTCGTCTCTGTCGGGAGAAGCAGCCAAGCATGTTTGCTATTGGTTTAGGGTGTTGATCGGGAGGGAGAAGATGGTGGGAAGAGTTTTAGAGTTGGATTTATAGAGTTGAAGAAGAAGATGATCTGCACTCATTCATTAGGCAGCGGAGTTGGATGTTGATTACTTCATCGAGTTTTAGAAATTGTTGTGGGTTTTGTAAATAAACTAAAATTTTTAAAGGTTTACATACAAA
>NW_018211864.1:0-924 GCF_001263595.1 Phalaenopsis equestris | reverse complement strand
CCTGTAAGTCCTTAAATAGCATTAGTTTCTTTTCATAAATAATAATATAGACTGAAATTAATCTTCCCATAGCTGATAGCTCATAACATCTACCTCTCCTTTTCTAAGTATTAGTATGGATAGGCTTTTTGTAGTAATGTGTTTTAAGTGGTCAAATTATGTTTGTACTATCTATATGTTTGGCAGTTCTGAGTGGCTGCATAGCGACCCAAGAAGAACAGCTGTTGGGTTAGATTTGGATCTGGAAGCACTTTACTGGTGCTTGGAGAACAATATTAGTAAGATTGGATGTGATGGATACCCCAGGATCTCTCTATTCCATGGTAATGTTCTGCATCCCCACAAGGCTCATCTGGTGAAGCCTAAAGTCCATGATCCTATAGGTGTTGTAGATCTAAGATTCCAAAAGGATTTTATCGAAAGTTCACAATCAACCATAGGTGCTGCCTCTAATGTTCAGGCATGCTCTACCATGGAAGAAGCTTCACTGCCTCCAAGAGATATTATTTGTGCATTTAATTATAGTTGCTGCTGTCTTCAGCAACGGGAAGATTTAGTCAGGTACTTTAAACATGCATTGAGTGCCTTGTCAAAGATGGGTGGCATATTTGTTATGGACTTATATGGTGGAATATCCTCAGAGCGCAAGCTACGGCTTCAGAGGAAATTCCCCAACTTTACAGTAAGTAATTTGGCTCTGTATGGTAAACTAGATTGTATTATTTCCACGAAGAATAGAGAGAATAACCCATTTAAACCTTGAAAAACTTTCAATCGTTAAAAAGGCCATCTGATCACTAATATTGCTGAATGAAGAATATTATTTGCGTTAATTTCATGTTTCTAAGGAAGTTCCTACTAGCTATTTCCTCTGTGCAAATGCCATTGCTCAAGCACATTAGTATATAGTCTTCTTTTTTTGAA
>NW_018211863.1:0-924 GCF_001263595.1 Phalaenopsis equestris | reverse complement strand
CCTAAATAACATAAATAAGCATTAATTGGTTTATTGAAATTAAAAAAAAATGAATTAAATTGATATACATGTTGATTTTAAATTCTACTACATTACTATTAAATATATAGTTAAAAAAATTACTCAATCAAATTTTATTTAAATAATATACATGCATTCATAAAGCACTTAACAAACTAGTTTTGAACAATAATAAATCTTGTTCTTGAATATTAATAAAAAGTTAGATTGTGTTCAAATCTGATTATTAAAACCTTCAATTTTTTTAAAAAATGTAGTTGAATAAATTTATTTACTTAATTTAAACAAATATGATCGAATATTAATCGAGTGAATATAAACCAAGTTCAAGTTGTTCATTTAGCGGGTTGGCCCATTCACATCCCTAGATTTGTCAAATGTAAAGCTTATGGAAGGATTGATTAAAATAGTGAAGTCAAAGCCTAGGAAAAATATCCTTGTTAGAGTGATGGAAGTTCCTATAAATGTATACATATAACAAAAAGGCTGTTTACCATCTGCGTAAGCATGTTATTCAAATAAAATGATATCTGTGAAAATGATCTAAACTAATATGATTTAATAGATAATATGATGATAATACAACAAGAATCAAGGGGCCCAATTAGACATTCACTAGCTAAATATTAGTCTGTTAGAAATTAACATGTAATCTCAGACCTATTGAAAAGCCTGCCCTCCATAGAATGATTTTATTATCTTTGAATTAGTGAAAATAAAAGATGATTATATTGAAATATAATGTCGTTTATGATAGGATCATGACACCCTCAAATCATTATAATTGCATCATATTTCAAGTCCATAATAATGCAAACATTTATAAAAAGAAAAAAATATATTAGTTTCCTACATAATCATCAATCAAGTGGCGTTAAACATCTAAAATCTATATCATTTAAC
>NW_018211862.1:0-924 GCF_001263595.1 Phalaenopsis equestris | reverse complement strand
CAAAGATACATGTAACACAGATTCTAGAGTTAGGTTTGTTGTTAAAGCCATAGAACATTTATCAACAATAGAACTTTGAGACCCATCAACAATTTTAACAGCATATTTTCTTAACAAGGACAGTATGTTGAAAAGGCTTGAGAGCTTCGCTTCCAATCATGTGATTTGTAGTACTTGAATCAATGATCAATGGACTAGAAGGGGCAAAAGAAATGAAAGTCATGGGATTGGTCTTGACAAACATGGGAGGTTGACAGGTAGGAAGAGAGTAGGGTGGATCCAAGCATCTTGATTAGTTCCTCCATTTGACTCTTCAGAGAATTGGAGGATTCTGGATTGTTCTGGGTAGAGGTCGATTGTACCGTGTTTCATTCAAATGTCGTGGTGAGACCCTTAACAGTGAAAGATTTGGTTGTATGTTTAGATGCAGGTTTTAGGAGTGTGGTTGGGTGACAGAAATCATAAGTAGGGTGATCAGCCTGGGGTTGAGCACTTTTAGAGACCAAGGTGGATGCTTCGACAGACTAAGTGGAAACACCAAGCATTACAAGTCTCTGGCTCTCTTCGCGACGAACCTCAGTGAAAGCAATGCGAGTAAAAGAAAGAGGATCCTGACCAAGAATATGGCCCCAGACTTCGTCAAGATCTTTGTTGATGTCTGCCATAAATTAGAACATGCGGTTTTTTTTTATAATTTTTTGAAAAAGAGACAAATCGACCGGAGATTCCCAAATGTAGTCATAAAATAAGTCGCATTCCATTCATAAAGCAATTAGATCATTATAGTATTGGGTCACGGTCCTAGATTGTTGTTTTGTCCCACAGATTTTCTTAGATACATCATAGAGTTGATTGGAATTCCCCACATCCAAGTAGAAATCACGGACTGTCGTCCAGCTGCACTAGCGGAAGAAAGGAACATAT
>NW_018211861.1:0-924 GCF_001263595.1 Phalaenopsis equestris | reverse complement strand
AGCAACTAATCAAGATGATTGGATCCAACATGCTCTCTTCCTGTCCGTCAACCTCTCACGGTCGTCGAAGTACAAATCCTATGGAACTCAGTTCTTTTGCCACGTCTAGTCCATGAATCATTGATTCAAGTGCCGCAAATCACATGGCTGGATACTCTCAAGCCTTCTCAGCATAAATGTTAAAAATCTTGACGGGTTTCAAAGTTCTATTGCAGGTAAAGGATCTATTGTTTTAACAACAGGTCTAACTTTGGAATCTGTGTTACAAATACCTCTGCTGAAATGTAACATTTTATTCGTCAGTAAACTGACATGACATTGACTGCATTGCTAATTTCTCCTCTGATTTTTGTCTCTTTCAGGATTATTGTTCGGAGATGATGATTTGAATTGCTAAACGGGTTGGCGGGCTCTACTTCTTCCAAGTGAAAAACACAGAGAATCAAAACACTCCACCCAGTAGTTGCAGTTTATCTTAGCCCACTGATTATTCTATTGTGATGTTACACTGTCGTTTGGGTCATCTTACTTTCTAATATCTAAAGCAATTGTATCCGTTAATGTTTACTTAAAAAAATCCTACTAATTTCATATGTGAAACTTGTCAGCTAGTTAAACATCTTCGCGTCCCATCCACCCCACAATTACACACCTTCCGCTCTTTTTCTCTTATTCACAGTGACTTCTGGGAGTCCTCTCGCACCTCTAGGTACACAAATAAATGATGATTTCCTACTTTGATTGATGATCACGCTCGGACGACATTGGTTTATATTTTACAAGATAAATCTGAAGCTGCAATCACTTTCAAAAACTTTCACACCTTTAGTTTGACTCAATTCAAAGCTCTTATTCAAGTCCATCGAACTGACAATGATCATGAATTTTTTAACACTATATTAGAAAAATTCTTGATAAGTAAGG
>NW_018211860.1:0-924 GCF_001263595.1 Phalaenopsis equestris | reverse complement strand
AAAAAAAATAGTCTTTTGATGATATCAAAGATTTGAGTGGTTAATCGTAAAAAAAGAAAGCAAAGTTTAGACGTAAGATATATAAATACATCAGAATTGAGTGGTATGTATGTAAAAGCCTTATAAAATATGAACAATTGGCATGACCTCTCAACCAAATATACAAACAAAGTTCCAAAGACTGCTGCATAAGCTCATCTTGCCCTAAAGCTGGAGTCAGAAACACCAACTGGGATCAGCCTGGAGCTCTCAGCTTGCTCAACATCTTCCATGGGAGAGACGTCTAAGAATGGAGGATGGGTGAGAATGAGATGTTCGTCTCTTCTGTTGCTCCTGAGCATTTCGACAGCTCTCGACATCGTCGGCCGGCTGTGTTGGTCGGCTTGGGTGCATTGAAGCCCTATTAGCATGACTCGGGTAATCTCTTCGCTCAAAGTGTGGTTGTAGATCTTCTTGTCTATGATATCGTCTAATGAATTAGCCTTGTAATGTTCCCACACCTGTTAATGGTGAAGAGGGAATGCGATTTTTAAAGGCCAGTTATACTCATCTTTTGCAGATGATGAAGGGAGAAAATGGCCACATAAATGACTAGTCTACGAGGGAAATTAGATGCAAGAAGTGAAATATCATTGATGTAACTACTTTCCATTATATATATATATATATATATAGTAAAAGATATTTATTTTGTCCCAAATGATTCCTAAGAATTTAGGTGATAGTGAATCTCGGAACATTGATGGAAATGAGAATTGCTTGTAATGATACATCTAAGATCATGACATTTGTGTGTTTATAACTTTTAAACAGCTCTACATTCTGGCTCTTTGTTTTGTATCTATGTTTTGCAAATATTTTTATCATAAATAATAAAAATAAGAGGGCTCGAGGAGAAAGCTGAATCACCTAATCCAACAACTT
>NW_018211859.1:0-924 GCF_001263595.1 Phalaenopsis equestris | reverse complement strand
TTTTTTTCCTTCCTGCCCTAATGATTACCCAAGCTCACACCCACGTATGTATGTATGTCTATATATGTGTGTGTATATGCATATTTGTCTATATGTATATATGTATGTGTATGTGTATGTATATATATGTATGTGTGTGTCTGTGTATACAAATATGTTCTTTGAATCGTGCCAAAGGGATAGAGTATGAAACCGAAGAGGGGGGAAGAGAGAGAGACGCTGAAGAAAAGAAGAAGATTTGTCCAGTCAGGGCAAATGCGGAGTTTTTGAGCCCGTGAACCTATTTTACTTCATTAGAAATACATGTTACAAATCGGGATTAAAAGATAATGATTTATATGAAATGGTCATCCAATTTATAAATAATAGGAGGACTAAAAGTAAATTAAAATGTTACCCTTATTTTAAAAAGTTAGTACAATATATTTTAGGATCAATTTGTAAAAGCTTTCTGTCGGCTTTGTTTTTCAGACTGACACCAAAGTTTTGTTTGAGAAATTGTTTTATTGTTATTTTTTAGAAATTTCTATGGTAGAAAACGTTTTTTTCAACACGAGCTGTTAAAGTGTGGTGGCTGTCAGAAATATACGGTTTGTCTTCTTGAAAATAAAATAAATTTGTAAAAGCTATCACAGCTTTTGAAAAGCAGTTTCTTTTAAGGCAACTTCATAATTGTTTCTTCAAATAACTGCAGCTGCCCAAAACATTCCCTTAGTCTTTTGTGTTGAGGCATACTGCTGGGTACCTTATCGACATCTAGATCTATCGTTCTGGAATTTTTCTATTTGAAGGAGTTATTGGGTTACAATCTGTCGACGGAGGAAAAGTTGACCATCGGAGGGAAAGTAGACCGTCGGAGGAAAAAGTAGGTCGTTAGAGGAAAAGTAGATCGTGAGAGGAAAAAGTGACCGTCGAAGGAAAAAA
>NW_018211858.1:0-923 GCF_001263595.1 Phalaenopsis equestris | reverse complement strand
GCACGTGTGGGCGCTCATATGATATTTTCCGTTCTCCTTGCTGGAACTATAATTCATCCAAAATATGAATCAGAGAGTTTGTATGAAACTAAGAAACTGCATTTCAGAACTACACCGGCATTTGCTGCAACAACTGCTCTGCTTGAAAAACTCCAAAGGGAATATGGAAATGGGATTAAGAAAGGAAATGACATGCAAAATGAAACTAACATAAAAGAGATGTACAAAGGTGAATGGAAACATGGATGGCATCATAAATTTTCTCCATGTTTTCATAAATTAAGTTGCTCAATCATTGACAGGACTGCCATGTCGAACTTTTCGCATGAGACAGTAAGTACATTTTCTCCATTTCAGAATAGTTCAATGGTCTCTCCAACTTCTATGAAATTGCCATCCATACTTCATGATGCAAATAGTTTTGTAATTCAAGATATTTGGCAGTTTTTTATGTACAAAAATAAGTAAAAATAATCGTAGTAAATCTTTATACTGTTTTTCTCCATTTTATGTATTAATTTTAAGTAATTTATTTCTTCTTTTGCCGCTGCAGGAATCAAGTTTATTTATCTTAAATGAAGATCAAATTGGTCAATTGCTTTCTGCATTTTGGAGGCAAGCACATCAGCCAGATAACTTACCTTCAAATTATGAGGCCATTGCTCTTTCTTTCCACTTGACAGTTGTTTCTTTTCATCTTAAGGTAACTTAAAGGACTTTGTTGTTGCAGCAATAGATATCAATCAAGAATCAAATAAATCAGGCAACTGAATTACAAGTTTCCTATAATTAGGAGCTTCCTTCTTTAGTTTATTTACAAATTTCTCTCTTCTAATTTATTTATTTTAATTGTACATATTCTCTCCTTATCTAGATTAGGAATACTTTTTAAGTTACCTAAAAGAGATTGTACAAACTATTAT
>NW_018211857.1:0-923 GCF_001263595.1 Phalaenopsis equestris | reverse complement strand
AAGAGCGATTCTCGCAAGCCCGAATGACGGCGAGCTGCTCTCACTCTACGGCCGATTGATTTGGGAGTCTCAAAGGGACAGCAAGCGCGCTGAAAGCTATCACGAGCGGGCTGCAGAGGCCGCCCCCGACGACTGGTGCTTCCCCGATATCTCTTTTCTCGCTCTTTCTTTGAGAATTCTAAACCCTATATTACAAAAATGAAAATGTAATGGTGATGGTGTGATTGCCTGCAGCTATGTGATGGCTTCCTATGCTCGTTTCCTCTGGGATGCAGAGGAGGAGGAAGGAGACGAAGAGCAGGTTAGAGTTGCTTCATCATCGCCATTCGTGGAAGCTTTCTGATTTTCAATGGACGGCTGTGATTTTATGCTTCTTGATAACGCTTGTGTGGTGCATCGGGCGAGTTTAATTTAACTAAGTAACTACTTAATCGGTTAATTAGAATCTAATAAGGAGATGATGGGTGGGAAGACATATAAGATGATGAGGAATCCTGTTCTTAGGCTGCCATTTTATGGAATCTAAAGGTTTGGCTTTGTAAAGAGAGAAGATAGAACTATTTCTTGGAAGATCTTCATGCATAAATTCTTATAATCACATATATTAATATAAAAGCTTCATGTTTGTATATAATTCACTTGTAAATTTTGATTATCTTTTTTTTTTGGAAATAACTTATCTTAAGGTATTATGATAGATTTGAAAACTATTAATTTTATTTAAAATTTAATTATATGTATGTATGTATGTATGTAAACCCTCATTTTCATATATAATTTATATTGAATTAATTTATTTTTTTAAACCCGTCATAAAAAAATTATTCATGTTGCATGCAAGAAAATTCGTGGTGAAAAAGTGATAATTTAATGATTTATTATTGAACGAAAGATTCAGCACACACAGATAAATAATATTTTTT
>NW_018211856.1:0-923 GCF_001263595.1 Phalaenopsis equestris | reverse complement strand
CTTTAGCAACCTAAACTAGTTAGGCAAAAACTCCTAAGCATATAAATATGTGTTTGGGAGTCAGGTCAGGCAAGTGATAACACTTTCTTTGAAACATGCAATATGAATGCGGAGGTTCTATTAACATGCTTGACAGATATATTCATGCAATTATGATATTTTAAAATTGGTCCGAGAGGCATGTAGAAAAAGAAAGTGCAAAAAAAAAAATTATTTATTTTAAAATCTCGTAAATATTTTAGTTAAACTTTTATGGTAAAGATTTTATCCTAGAGAGCTTGGTTGTAATCATACTCACATAAATCACTAGCAATTAAAGGCAAAAATTGCAACACAATGCACAAAATAAATAAATCAAATAAATAAATATATATAAAAAAGTATGGATGCCGCTGGATCGATACATGAACATTTGCTTTTGGTCCTCACCATACGATTCTTGTGCATCTTGTTTCTTGAAACTCATGCTCGTACCTTATTTTTATACATACCTTCTTAAGGAATCTAACAAATACATAAAAAAAAAATCAAAAAGAAAGATTTGACCTACAAAACAAAGGTTAATATAAGCATGCAACAAATAACGAGTTCAAGTTTTGTGGGAGGAAAGCTAAATGGCGCGTGCGGAAAGGGCATCAAGTTGACTTAATAATTATGCCCTCCCTGTTGGACTTAGTTAACTACAAGAAGATTGCGCTAATATGATAGTGCACAAGTGCAAAACTTGATAAACACACAAAACAACATAGAAAATTCGATGGCTAGCAAACACGTCAAACAATACCTATGGATATTAAAATCATAATTATACCCTAACCATGGTTTTAAAACATATATCTACACGATGTTTGCCTACACATACTTCTAATAAATGGTCATGCATTGAATGGGCCAAAGAGCTTTCCTGTAGGATCTTCACGAGC
>NW_018211855.1:0-923 GCF_001263595.1 Phalaenopsis equestris | reverse complement strand
ATATATATATATATATATATAAACACACACACGTGCACCATTTTCCTTATGATATGTGCATAATATTTGTTTTTTAGATCAGAGATTTAGTTCTTTTAACTTCGAGTGAGAATTTGAATGGTTATGTTTGGACATAATACAATATGGGTTTGACAAAAAAGTGTTGTGGCTAAAAGTTCTAGTAATAGACACATTTAAAACGAAGTTAACATCTAAAATAACAGCCAAATGGTTAGAGAATGCTTCCTAAACTTGACTCACATTATTAAGATGAATCTTATGATGAAATGTGTGGGAAAGTAATTATAGATATGAAGTTCTTGTTGGATGATAGTTTGGAAAGATAGTAAGAAAAATTATATGATCACTGTTAAGGATAATAAAACATATTAATATTGTTGGCAAGAAACTGAGGGGATCAATAGCCTCACACACCCAAGCTGTAATTTTGTTTTATGTTTTTTGTTCTATTTGCATCACAACAAAGTCCTAGAATTCATTAAACCCATTTTTGTAGATAACAAATTAGCCAACTTAGAACTAACAATGATTATTCAATTTTTTTCAAATTCTATGACAAACCTATTACAAGTTCTTACAATCTGTTAAAATCTTCCATTTATCTTTGAGTGTGAAATGATTTTACTTTCAAGAAAAATAATAAGAATGTTGAAGAGTCATCTTAATCCTTGAATATTCTTCCCATATTCACAATATGTGAGCTATTACTTGGGCTTACTATAGAATTAGATAAATGGACTTTTTAAACCAACAAAAAAATAACTAGGTAAAAAATTTTTGGTGGTTTTTATAATTATAGGAAATCGATTTATGGTGTCAGGGTGAAGGAAAAAAAAAGAGAGGGCCCCCTTGGGTGTTGTTCTTTAGGAGTTTGGAAAGTGCCTTAGGAGGCATTCTAATTT
>NW_018211854.1:0-923 GCF_001263595.1 Phalaenopsis equestris | reverse complement strand
TTATCCGGATCAGTTGTTGATTAGCAGCTTATATGGATCAAGTGTTTATCAGCAGATTATCAATAATCTACAGCTGCCCTAAACAGACCCTTAATATTGCAAGCAGTTTTCCAAATAAGATCATGTAATGGTAGAGGGCTCATATCTGAAATCAAGATAGAAGTTGATTAACATTTGTAATCTTACAAACATTCAAAACACATGCATTCGAGGGTGCTAGCAGTCATAGAGTTGTTGAAGATTGGTCATTAAAGATAGTAATGATTCTTGACGACATGGCTTGTACAGAAAATAGAAGAGTGTGCTAGCGACTTTTATCAAAGGTGAGGCAGAGAGATGGTTGCAGATGTGTCATAGAGAGAAATTTTAGCTAACACTTCTTTCATGGATTTAGTGGGATGAATTTGTTAAAAGTTTTAAAAAATTAGTTTATCCACCTTCAGCCAAATTAGAACTACAAAATAAATTCCTCAATCTGACTCAGAGATCCAGATCAATTATGCAATAAGAGGAAGAATTTAGTTCTCTGTCCATATATGCACCTCACTATGTCAATACCCAAGAAAAAAATCACAAATTTCAACGCGGTTTAAGAGATCAGTTGAGGCCGGCGTGGTTAAATGAGAAGGTTGACCGCTCCCCTTCAACCTCTTCTTTGAGTAGTTGCTTGGTAATGAAAGGGTGAGAGTGTATTTAAACTACTCTTTTCTCTTAAATGAATTAATGTTGATTGTGTGAAACACTTGGATAAAAAATTCTCCTATTCTTTGAGGCGAGATGGTTAACCACCCAGGGAATTTGGTGATCTCCTTGGAAACCTACTTTGGTGAGTATGAATTTTAACTTCACTGCACTTCTTTCAAGCAAATTTCATATTGCCTGTGTTATGGTGTTGCCTATTTTTATGTTTCAAAAAAAAAAAA
>NW_018211853.1:0-923 GCF_001263595.1 Phalaenopsis equestris | reverse complement strand
TAATATTGAAAAATATTTGTAAAATTAACACACTATATCTTAACCGCATTAGCCCACAGTTGTCTGAACACCACTATCGTCACCACTGGACTACCGCCTTCTGGTGTTTGAAGCAGCAGAACAACTATTAAACCATCATTCCTTGACCAACATGGTCGCCGCTAACGAGCCACCATTATCGGGCCTCTACCGTCAGCGCTGTCAGACCACCTCAATCGGATCTCCGCTGCTTTGTATCACTACTTCCAACCACCACAATCATCGCTGCCAAGCCACGATCGTCTAATCGTTGCCACTATCGGAACAATATTGCCCGACCACCTCTGTCGTCACTGCAGGACCCTATCATTTACTAGTTGTCGCCACCAACATATCACCACCATCACTGTCGCTGGACCACCCCGTCAAGAAGTCACTACTTCCCCAATGTACTATACCAAATTCATAGCAAAAGTCATGTCAATAACTTCGACTCGTGTAATAATACTTCTAGGAATTATTTCATTTGAACTAAACCCCATGATTTTTTTCATTTCGGGTATTTTTCCAAGTAAGAATTCTTGTTATTTTGTGTCAATTTTTTCATTTATTTATATAGATGCTGAATTTTTACATAATATTAGGACATTAATATATAATTCTACGGATCCTGAATTTACAACTTTGAACGTTAACAGAATATCAAAGTCATTTTGGCCATGACCTTTTTCCCACGTTTTCATCTTCCATGTGAATATCTTTTCTGTAAAAGTGAAGTTCAACACATATTTTAATTATTATATTTTGAGTGAAATTTTTCACTGGCCACTCTGCCTAGCACTTGCTAGGATCTAGCTCCTCAGCCTAAGACTAATTTGTTTATCTTCTTGATTGCTTAATTCAACGTTAGGATTTAAATAAAATTAGTTCATTCAATAAAATAA
>NW_018211852.1:0-923 GCF_001263595.1 Phalaenopsis equestris | reverse complement strand
CGGAAGATTTCTTTAAGGATCGAGATGGTGAGAGCTGTGTTCACGAGTAGGAGAGCCAGGACTGATTCAGATGGAGTTGGAAGGCTTGAGAGCCCCATCTTTGATGGATCGAGGTCAGATCTAGAAGGAATCGGGGCGGGATCTGAAATTGAAAGCGAATTAGATTGAGAATCGGATCAAATTGCTCGGCAGTTTGAAAGTTAGATGAAGATCGGGGGGAGGGGGGTGAGGGGGGAGTCTTACTGTTACGAAGAATTTCGGAATGCGATTTGATTGCTTACGGGGGAAGCTGGGAAGAGAGAGCATGGAAGAATGAGACTGAACGGCTGGCTCAAGGCCTTAAATCGAAGTGGATGACGTTAAGTTACTGATAACGGAAAATATCTCATACGATTTACGCTCATTATTAGTTTTTTGATGAGAACAATAATACTAACTTAATTCTAGACAATATTTATGCTTAAGAACCTTTACTAAATAGGAAAATTATTCAAATGAAAGTATTATATATGTAGAATCTTTTTGCGATGTGAGATCTTTATAAGTTATGAAGCTGTATAATTTGATAGAGAAAAAAATGTGAGATTATTAGAGAGTTTTTTTCGGGTGTGCATGATTGAGAGAGGGTAAAAAAGAGAGTCTCCTATTCTCTCTCATTTCTTCTTATTTATTATATTTCGGAGCCTATGTAACTACCCAAGGGTATAGAAAATAATCATAGAATTCAATTATAGGTTATATGGTATAGAATCTAAGCAGACTCGTTGTTGATAAGAGTGCTAGTGTGGATTGTCATACTATTAATAAATGAGGGTATGTATATTGAAAGATAAAAAGACTCTTACCTCTACAATGGAGAGCTGCTTGCCAAGCTCCGTGTTGTAACTAGATAGTTGTAAGTGAGTTTGATGAGAATGTTCAAC
>NW_018211851.1:0-923 GCF_001263595.1 Phalaenopsis equestris | reverse complement strand
ACAGACAGACGATGTAAACTAGAGCCTCGGTAATCTCCTAAGGTGTTCCGTGGGAAAAAACATAAAACAATGGGATCTCATCCTAGCCCAGTTTGAGTTTGCCTATAACATATCCATCAATCAAACTACAGGACAAGCTCCGATCGAGATTGTATACGAGCGCAATCCGCTCATGCCACTTGAATTGGTATCGCTCCTGTCATCCTCATAAATCAGCAAGGATGCCACAAAACGAGTTCAAGAGATCTAAAAACTCCACGAAGAAGTTGGCAAGAAAATTGCCAAGCAGAATAAAAAATATAAGACAAGCAAATAAATCCAAGAAGAAAGTAATGTTTCATGAAGGCAACTTCGTATGTATTCGGTTGAAAAAAGAGAGATTACCAGCAAAATCATTCGAGAAGCTTAAGACGAGATCAAATGGACCTCTCAGAGTACTCCAGAAACTGAACGACAACACTTATTAGATCGACCTACTTGTGGACTACAATATTTCAACCACGTTAGTGCCTAGAGCTTTGACAGACAATGTTGAAGCTTCCCCAACCCCGGGAGACTGACACGAGTGTCTGAACGGTGCCTGAATATTGGCAGGTAATAGTGCCTAAAAGAGGGCGCACTCAAAACTGCAGGATCAAAGCCCCCTAAACCTCGAGAAGCCGAGCGAAGTCTTGCGATCCAGCTGGGCTCTTCGAACTGCATCTTTCCTAGAAAAGTGTTCTGGATTTTTCTTGTCTCTTCCATCCCTTTCCTCTTGTGTAGAAGTGGAATGCTATAAATAATTGGCCCCTTAGTGTGTAGAGGGCAGTTCTACTAGAGTTGTCTACTAAATCTCCTGTATGGAGTCTCTTCTCTCTCATTAGGGCTATAACCGATGACATGTGGTACTTCGGTTGTATCCTGCTCCAAGGTGATGTTGTAAA
>NW_018211850.1:0-923 GCF_001263595.1 Phalaenopsis equestris | reverse complement strand
GAGAAAACGGCCGCCGCTCGTTTGGTCGATGAACTTTGGAAGAAGATCTTCCACGGGAATGGCGATATTTGCCTTTTTCAGAACGCGGAGACGGTCCTCCGTTATGGTGTTCTGCTCCGCGTTCCGATCTTTCTGACAATGAAAGGTTGAAAATACCCAAACCGGCAACCTTCCGAGTGAGCCTGTGCCTCGCCCTCCCTCCGCAGGCTCCCAACAGAACTCGTTGCCGGCAAAAGTAAAATGACGAGAAACCCTGCGGCTGGTCGCTCAAATCACCAGAAACGGCTCGCTGTTCATCTACTTACTGCTTAAAGGATATTTTTATATTTCGCCTTTGAAAATTACTCCATCACCTCTGTCCTCCACTACAATTCCTTTTCCTCACCTGAAACCAATCAACCATGAGCTTTCTCCATTCTTAAATTCAGAGGAAAAGTATGGCTTCGGTTTCCTCAAGAGGGAGTCCACCTACTCACTGTTAGGAAGGAAACCTACTCCTGGTTTCGTATTGCAAGGGGAATTTTATTTTCGAATTAGTAGTGTTGATAAGAAGACAAGGTTCTATTAGTCTTTTTTTCCTTTCATTGTTTTAATTATTAGTGTTAAAAAATATGAAAAGAAATTTTATATTCAAATATTTTACCAGCAGTAACTAATGATGCTTTTAAAAGGTCTCACTTGAAAGGTAAAGCATACTCGTACGAAGCCTAATTTGTCAAATTCATGTTATTCCTATTTCCGGCGGCTCACTAACTGCTGGCCTTCTCCACCCTTCCAAAGCTCGACTGGTGTTCCGAATTCCACGGCCCGATAGCCCGCCAGCCCGCCTTCGGTAGAGCATAATCAGGATGCACTACGCAATGAGTTTCTTTAGATGAGATCAGTTTGGGTTTAACATTCTTCTTTTTCATTAAGTACTTAAT
>NW_018211849.1:0-923 GCF_001263595.1 Phalaenopsis equestris | reverse complement strand
TTATAGACTTAAGGTAAATAGGAGTGGACCCCACTTCAAATAGGAGAGAAATCCACATGAAAGGCCGACCGACCCTCCTAGACCATTTCAAGCCATGACTCCCGATATAGTTCATGGTACTGTAGCAGAAGTCACAGAAGCATGCGGGAAGCTCTCTATCCTGCATCATCATTGTTTCTATTCCTTGTTGTTTTCCTCTTTTCTATTTGAAAATAACTATCTTTCCTTTTCCGTGAATCATTTGAGAATTCTACAGACCTAATTGAAGAATTATATGAATACCTAAATCAAATATTATATCACACTAATAGCACTGCATATAACCATTAAAAACTATTAGAGAGAAATCTAATCTGACAAATTATGTTGCCCGAATTACTTACTCTTGCCTCCTCAGCGTGGAGTAATATCTTGACATATATTCTAAATATAACCACTCGAGGATCTGAATTGGCTAGCACAATAGAAACATAAAATTTGTTATGGTATCTTATTTGACATGTATTCTGAGGGTCTGCATTAGTGATTGGATATGCATAACAAGTACACTAAAAATCCTGAAATGAATAGATAAACAATGTTTATATATATTTCATGGCATTGCTTCTATTGATTTATCAAGACATGTAAGGATGTTGCTAATTTTTTAATCATGCAATCTTTAAATCTGCAACAAAGCATGTACAATTTTATTTATAAAACTCTTAGTTAAAGAAAACTATATAAAAAAAACATTGTTCAACATTCTCCCTCCAAAATTTTTCTCCACAATAAAGAGACGAGCTAACAATTCGACTTTTTAGAATAACTGAAAACCAGTTCTCACATACTTATCCTAATAAAATAATAAAACAAAGAAATCTGAAACAAACAGATGAACATTGCTCATACATAATTCATCTCATTGCTTCTGCTGATTCATT
>NW_018211848.1:0-923 GCF_001263595.1 Phalaenopsis equestris | reverse complement strand
AATTCTAATCGCTAGCATGATTTATAAGTCATTTTTCAGAACTGAGAAGTACAACAAAGCCACCTACTAGAGGGCCTTAGAAAACCTTAGGTGGGAGATTGAGTATCACCTGGAAGGAGAGCGGAGGCAGAAAATGTCAGTGAAGAGATGGAGGAGACTCTATCAGAAGGATAATGTGGGGTTGTTGGACTCAGTCTTTGGTCGCCCCAGTGAAGAGGCGCAAGCGGATGATTGCCACTCAAGAGAAGGGCCATATGAGGAGAAAGGCCATTAATGAGAAGTGTCTTGGGTGGAGGATAGTGACCATCTCAAGGAATGACTTACCAGTGTATCAGGTCATGCTCAAACTCCAGTACCCAAAACATAGTAAGGAACTATTGATGCTTTTGTGCTTCCTAAGGTGTCGAAAGTGGATTCTAGGATGATGTGCAAGAGGTGCCTTATGTCTCGGCTTCGTCGGGTGCGCAGGGTGTCCGCGACCTTCCTCCTCAGTTGAGGGAGATAAGACTGATGAAGAAGGATTCTCTTTCATCACTTTAAGGTGGGAACAGATCGTAGGTATGAAGGTTGTTTGTAGGATGATTTTTCTTATTCTGCATCTTGCTTTATATTTTTTTTTGACGTGGATGACTCCATCGCTGGAGTGGTGTTTATTGACTCCACTTCAGGGAGGTATGTGTTCATCCAATCAGAAAGGCGGACCCAAGGTTGCCAAGGGTGCTCTGCACCAAGCAGAGGTTAGGAGTAGTCATTCGAATCTCCCAGAGGAGGTCTAAGTGGTGGTGGTGGCCAGAATGCTGGAATCTTCTAGCTCAAGGGAATGCTGACTGCATGAGATAGAAGGCTCATTCATCCAGACAACCAAATTTTCTTAGGTTAGGGAGATGCACCTGTTGGTTGAGCGGGTGAACAAGTTGGAGAAG
>NW_018211847.1:0-923 GCF_001263595.1 Phalaenopsis equestris | reverse complement strand
GCCAACTACTACTATTACAACCTCAACTACGACCTCCTTGACCAAATGATATTATTGAAGTCACCAATTACATCCTTCGTAACTAACCGACGTTGTCGTAGTCACCAGTTACGACCTTTGTGGCCAACTGTGACTACTATAACCATCAACCACGACCTTTGTGACCAACTGCCACCACAACTTCCCATGTCCTCTGCAACCATTTATCGCCATCGCAGTCAACAACTAAGACTTATGTGACCAACTAAAGATATTGTAGTCATCAACTATGACATATGTGGTCAACTAATATTGTTACAGCTTCCAACTACAATCTATATGATCAACTGACACTATTATAGTTACTAACTATAACCTACGTGACAAACTAACGATATTATAGTTACTAACTATGATCTATATAGCAAACAACTACTATTTTAGACACCTACTACGATATTTGTAGCGCACTATTGTTATTAATGTATCATATTTATTGTAGTTCAATTACGACCATTATAACCAAACAAGTATTGTACATTTTTAATACCAACATTGCAATTCATTCTTCCTAATTCATGAGAAGATCGTACCTATGTATTTATAAAACCGAGCGGATTACTTTGATAGGTATATGCCTCATGATTTTTTTTCTCTTCAGAATTTTTTCGCGTAAACAATACTACCGTCTCCTCCAATTTTTCTATCATCTTTGTGTATGTTAGATGTTCGTGCAACACTAAGATGATAAATTATCATTCTAATGCCTCAAATTTTCCTGCAAACAAAATTAATAATTGAATAAATATATAAATTGGCTAAGCTACGAACCCTTAAAAATTATATTGAGGATTTATTTAATACTAAATAAACTAAATTTGAAATCGATTAAATATTTTATTTCAAGACATTCTCTCTGATCCGCTTCTTATTTTAATTTCTTT
>NW_018211846.1:0-923 GCF_001263595.1 Phalaenopsis equestris | reverse complement strand
AGCTGATAAGAGATTAAAAATAAATTATTCTAATTAAATGAAAAAGTAAAATAAATAAATTAATTAAAATTTATTTCTATTAGATGTGGAAAAGTTATTTAATAATATATAACGCCATAAGATTTTTCTTAATAATATTAAATATTTAAATTAAAATATTAAAACTTAAAATTTTCCAATTCAACGCTTACTTTTCAGCTTCAACGTAGAAAATTCGACGTGAAGACAAAATTGCAAACCATCTAGTGTCTTCAACTGTAGTTTGTTATATGGACGGATTTTCTTATGATGCCAAAATGGGCCAATTTTAATGTAGTTTGTTTGAGCTTGAACTCATTTGTCAAAAATTTGAGCCCATTTACCCATGATACAACAATAGTTTTTATGATGAGGTGGCGTGTTTGAATCATACATATTACCCTTTGGATTCACTTTTTCTCAAAATGCACTCCACCGAACCTTTAACTTTCTTATTAAAGTAAAGACAGACATGTAATTTTAGATCTGACGCCTCTCACTCTTTCTTCTATAAATTGAGAGCTAATGACACGTAAAAAGTAAGAAGATCTCTCTCTCATTGTCAAGACAACTGCTATTTTTGATATATAAAAGGGGTCAAAGAGCCGAGAATATCCTAGGTTATCCCAACTGGGCAAGTCTATATATATTTATTTATTTATTTTTCTTTCTCTGTATCTTTCCTTTTTTCCGTGAAGGTTGTTACTGTTTCGATCCTTGAACACGTCTCATCGGAAAAATTTGGATTTAAACTACATTATCTCAAAGTAATATTTTCTTCTAAAATGCAATCCATCCAATCGAATGATGCCAACAGTTTTCCTGGGGATGGAAAAAAAAGGGGAAGATTTACATACATACCATATAATGCTTTATATTTACAAGCCTAACCTTTCATTTTTTTT
>NW_018211845.1:0-923 GCF_001263595.1 Phalaenopsis equestris | reverse complement strand
TGTTCATCGTCCCCAAATGTCCACAACCCATGGACCGACTGCATTCTAACCTTGTGATCTTGCTTGATACTCAACTAAATTAGATTTTATTCCTAAATCTTCGTCTACGTGAGACAAACACTTATGAACGGCTAGATATGCATGAAATATAATTTTCTTTCACAAAGGTCCATACTGAGACTAAAATTAGAGATTTTCGAGCCATACCTTTGTCTAAGAGGGGAGGCCTTAATTGGATTGGTTGAGAAGCTTCACTTTTGTCCCACGAACGTCCTCTAAGTGTCACTTTTCTCTGTGGTTGGGTCTTGGTATGATTTAGACCAAAGGTTGGATCAGGCTTGGTCTTGGACTATGTTGGAGAGCTCGGGAATGGGGGCTTTTGTTTAGCAAAGTGGTTTTTGAATATGGAGAATCTTTTGGGACAATTAATTTAAGATTTATGGAGTTTGGTGGAATGGCTGAAAAAAGACATGGATTTCAGTGATGAAATTTGGATTTCTTAGCTGGGAAAATGGGCCGAAAATAATTGAGATGAGCATCGTCTTAGTGTAATGAAAAATTGGAATGATTTTGACAGGGTTTCCCTAAGGTTTGTGCATGTGTCCCGCTTTTGTCGTGAGATGGTATTGTTTTATAAGCAGGGAAAGGGTGGCCAATTTGGTTGGCCAGTGGGTGCAAAGTGTTGCTTAGGTGGATGGAAGAAGGAGGCAACAATGCAATTAGAGTGAGCCACATTGGATGAGTTAAATTTTGAGTTTTGACCATGGTGGTGCTCTCTGGTTTGGTGTTTACTGGCACCCAAGGTGGTCGACCAACTAGGGGGAGTCACCATCTTGCTCAGGGTGGTCAGGGGTGGAGAGATGTGAAGCCAATTGGAGTTATGCATGGATAGATGTTTTTAGTTGAAAATGAAACAAGGTTTG
>NW_018211844.1:0-922 GCF_001263595.1 Phalaenopsis equestris | reverse complement strand
TTGAGCTTGACTTGTTAGTTCATCGAGCTACGTTCACGAACCACTTATCATACCAAACTCCAGCCGGCTCACAAGCTCGACTCACTTGCACCGCTAGGCTCCACTTCTAATGACAAAACGATGGTGAGATTTGGACATGAATGAATTTGGAAAGGGTGATAAACCTGGGCGTCAAAAAGATAGATGTTTGGGCTTCTAAGAAAACAAGTCTCATTTTTCCTTAGAAAAACACAATATTCTCTACATCTTAATGCTTACCATTTCCCATAAAGCCCCTTTAAAGTCTTGGTGTTTCAGGATGTCAAATATCTTTTGCCTGCCTACTTTTGCAACTCCAATATTTATGTAACGTTCTCTCTAGGGCGTTTCAATTTGTGGCCCTTAATACATTCCTTGTACTCTTTTTATATGGGTCAAAAAAGCTATATAGAAATATAGGACATCTTATGTTTGAAACTTCACCCGGGCAAAAATTTTTTACCAATATATAAGCATCCTTTGATGGGAAATATATTTGGGTCCTAGCTGCTGGAACAAAGAAGCAATCTTATTCCTTGAATAAAATTTTACGTGTAGATAAGATATGTACGGATATGTGTAGATTTATAATACCATCACAATACTACCAAATATCACTAATTCTCGTGTTCGGATTCCATTCATAATATTCGCTCTATTCCAGCTAGAGTAACTTTTATTACAAAGTTCAAAGAGTTTTTTTTTTTGGAGCTCTAAGACATTCTTCTCACTTTTGGTAGTTAAACTTGAGAGGCATGTTTTAGTTTTTTACGGAAGAAAGTAAATTTGATAACTCTTAGGGTCTGTTTGGGGTAACAACAGTTTATTGAACAATCTAATCGTTGATTAAAAATAATCAGCTGATAAGCTAGATACGGTGGCTATTACAAATTTTTATTTTTTT
>NW_018211843.1:0-922 GCF_001263595.1 Phalaenopsis equestris | reverse complement strand
ATAGTAGTGTTGGGTAGGTTCTAGCCTCTCACCTCGAGACAAAGTTCTATATATTGCTAGGTGGACATGCATTATTGGTTTTCTTCATAGAAGACCATATTGAGAGCTAACTTTAGGGATTTTGATCCATACCTTCTCCCAAGAATTAAGGCCTCAATTGGCCTTGATAAAGATCATCACGTTGGTGTCACAAACCTTCTTCTTGCTTCAATTTAGACTAAATTTGGGTCTAGCTATGAGCTAGACCAGATGGTACCACTGTTTGGTATTAGAATGGGTTAGAGGCCACGAGAAGGCTTGATTTTGATTAGGGAAGATGTCTTAGGGTCTGGTGAAGCTTTTGGGTAGGTTAGTTATGAGGAGGTTGATGTCGAGACTGAAAATGGCCCTGGGTTTGAGTGGTGAAATTAGGATTTTATAGTGGAGGGTTTAAGGATGGTGAGGATGTTCTTCTCTAATCAAGGGTGGTACTTTTTCTGTTGAGAGCCAGAGGTTTAAGTGGTTGAATATGGAGATTGCTCATGTGTAGAAGCTCTCGGGTTTGGGCTTTTTTAACTCTGGAAGCTTGGTTGTGAGCTTGGTTGTGCATGGGGAAGCCCAGGCGACTTCTTAGAGAATTCACAGAGAAATTTCAAGAATTTCGGGCAGTGGGAAGTAGATTTTCCATTTTTCCAAGTGTTGACCATAGGGTACAAATGGGGATGAGGGTGGAATGGGAATGTGCTAGGGTTGATTGGAAGAGTATTTGGTGGGTGGCTATGACTAGGTTTGGTCTGGTTTTGGCTCATCAAAGGCTAGTCAAAGAGGGCATGACCTAGGTGCCATGTGTGAAGTGGTATGGCTAAGTGTGTGGTTTTCTCACTTTTGTGTTTGGTTTTATTTAAAAATAATTTAATTTGAATTATGTGCCACCCATGTGCCA
>NW_018211842.1:0-922 GCF_001263595.1 Phalaenopsis equestris | reverse complement strand
ATTTTTTTTATTTTTTTATGCACAATAAGTCTGCCCAAGTTTAAAATTATTTCTTCGTTGTATTTTCTTTGCATTGATTTTTTGCAAGCTCATTAAGAACTAAATCTTTTACCCAAATCAAACAATTTCAACATAACTTTTGAAAATTAAATGAAATTCATAATCAAAACTAAAGATAAAGATATCATTGCATTAATACCTTAGAAACATCTTGTGATTAATAAAAGTTGATATTAAATAAAAATGAGTAGAATTCTCTTTGCAACTAAGGAATAGCCAAGAAAAGATCATTTCAGGCAAATGTATTGCATTTAGATTTTATTCCTTGTCTTCAAGCCCTCACTCATTATAAAAAAGGGGGGATTTGTTCTTTGAGAACCACCACCTTAAAGAGTGAGTCTTACTATGCATATCTATTGGCCTTATGAACAAATCTTCTGAACATTTAACATCAAGTACATGCATACCCATACAAAGCATGCTTTATTCACTCAACACTAAGTTCCTAAAAAAATAATAAACAACTTGAGTATAGTCAGCTGCAAAAGTTTAAATTTTAAATTAAAAAAAGATGTTTGTATTTTTCTCGGGACATTTTGCATATCATTCAGACTTAGACATTTTGATTTTTATAATCAAGTTATAATACCTATTTTTTCTTTAAAAAAACAACATATCCTATTTTGTATTCATTGAGACCAGACATGTATGGTTTTCTTATGATTATGGTTGTAAGTCCATTCATAGTTTTTTGTTTGCTGTGTATTTTCTTCTTTTAGACTAGCTTTAGAAGTTTTGGTTATTTCTCATAAACCTCATTTAAATCTTAGAATTCTGAGATTATTTGTCTAGTTACGACATAAATGATCACCTTCTAGGCTTTTTTTATGATCATATATCATGTGATATAAGTCCTAAATTT
>NW_018211841.1:0-922 GCF_001263595.1 Phalaenopsis equestris | reverse complement strand
AAAAAAATTAGCTTTATAAGTGAGGAGTTCCTCTTAACATGGTTGTGATTCAACATATTTCAATAAAATAACTGACTATTATCATCAATAAACCTAAGATCTAAGCTAAATTTGATACTTATCTGCTAGATGCAGCTCTTTCCGGTGCCCGAGAAGCTAAGAGATTGTTTGGACGAGCTGAAGAAGGTTTAGATAAGGAAGGTTTTTTCTAGAGAAGTGGGATGAAAAGTAGCTTCTCCTAGCCATGGAGCTCCGTTTATCAATCTTTCTGCCAGGAGTGAGGCTAGTTGGTTGGTGACTCCCAGAGGGATTGAGTTTGAGACTAATCTCAAGAGGGGTACTCTTGAGGAGGCTAAACATCGCAAAGGCAAAAAACATGTTGCAGGGTCAACTTCCTTACCCCTTTTGTCCCTAAAGAAAAGAAAGGGCTCTCTTGTGAACTAAGTTCCTTCTTAGAGAAATGGTACAAAGATCTGGAATTTCTCTGACTGCCCACCAGTTAGGATTAACAGGCATAGCAACTCCTTCATCTACCGAGATATACCCTTCTTGATTTTTGGAGGTCATTTGGTCACAGGCATTCACGAAATCCCTTTGGAAATTGGAGTAGTCAGATATGTATAAGAAAACCGAATATCAGAACTTGAAGGGATGGGAGGCCTCACACCTTCAATCGATGGCCTTGGACCATGCTGAGTCTAAATGGGTTGCCATTGCGGAATGAGCAGAGGTCTCAGTTAGGCTGGCGAGGAAGGCAAAGAAGCGAGCTGAGGTAGCTGAGAAAAAAGCTTCTTGCGGTGGAGGAAGAGCTTTCCATGTTCTCTAAATTATTCTCACTCGTCAAGGAAGAAACACTTAATCTAAAAGTGCAAATGTTGACCCTGAAGACTAAATAAGAGTTCTTTGCATTGCTTATGTTCCA
>NW_018211840.1:0-922 GCF_001263595.1 Phalaenopsis equestris | reverse complement strand
TTGATTCGAATTTTGGCTCAGAACGCGATTAGTTCAAAATAAACAAGCCAAATTACGAGCAAAAAGTTTGGATCGAATTTTTTTCGAGCTGAAAATCGGATCACTAGCAGCCCTATTTAGGGTTGTAATCATGCTAAGTCGAGTCAAGTATTTCATGATTTGGACTTGGTTGAATTATATGTTTTTCATGTTTAATTAGAGCTTGAGATGAGTTTTCATGTATATGTGCATACTTGATTTGCTTAAAATTTTATTGTTCATACTTCTATTTTACTTAACTTATTTTTATTTAATTGAAATACTAAAGAATTAAATTTTTAATTAGTTTTTTTTATATAAAATTAATAATTTGATTTCTATTTGATTTTTTTCATATAAAATTAGAAAACAAATTAATCTTTTGAATGACTATAATTTTTTATATAAAACTATGAGCAAATGATATTATGAATATAAATAAATAAGCAATTGAATATATTTATAATTAACATTTAACAAATTTATACCAACTAAAATAAAATAATGTATAAGTTATAAGTAAGCTTTCTTGCAATCAAATCGCATGAATAATTATTAACAAACTAGTTTGTTAAAGTAAAATATAAAAACACAAAAATTTAGGCGAATTTTAAAAATAGAATTATTTAAAAATTTTATAATTAAAATAGATTAGTTTTAAAATTAATATGCAAAATAGACAAAATTGCCACGCCATGCGGCGACTTTTCATCCACTTGGATCTGTGTAGGCGAAATCGCCGTCCTGCGTGGCGACTCCATTCTTAATAAAAATAAAAATAAAAATAGTGTGTCTGCTACCGGACGTCGAATCCACCACCAACACCGATTTCTTCGTCCATTGGACACAAAATCCATCGCCGACGACACCCTCCCAACTGAGATTCATAAGAATTCCGTCGAAT
>NW_018211839.1:0-922 GCF_001263595.1 Phalaenopsis equestris | reverse complement strand
ACCAAGGGATTGATTTGAAGTTCACTTCGGTCTATCACCCTACGACGAACGAGCAGCCCGAGGCAGCTAACAAACTTATCTTGAACCTGCTGAGGAAGAAGGTTGAAGGAGCTAGGGGAAATTGGGCGGACCTATTGCCCTCGGTGCTTCGGGAGATTTGAACGACACCATCTTTGCTGACCGGACGAACTCCGTTCACGCTGACCCATGGAATAGAGGTTGCACTACTGGTTGAATATGATCATCACAGCCAATGGTCGTTCCAACCTCCTTGTTCGTTGAAGACGAATCGGTCGAGTGTCAGCATACTAACATTGAAAAGGCAATGCTAGCCCTAAACCTTGCATAAGAAACTTGAGCCCATTTGGCGTTCCGACAAAAGATTAAAAGACGAACCGTCCGTTATTTCGACAAAACAAAAAAGCACATATAAAAGTTTTATATCACATATAAAAATAACATCACTTAATGGCTTCAAAGGAAAAATAAAATATATTAACTTTAAAATCCGGATGTAATTCTATATCCGGGCACCACAAAAATTTACATTGTATTTATTATACGTGTAAAGAAAATATAAGATGGGCATGTAAATGAAGATGTGAATCGTACTATATCATATATTTTCTTGTACATGTTATACGCTATAGCTCAATGTATTTTATGCAGAAATCCCAACTTAAATACTCTGAAGGCAGAGACATTCCCTATAAACGAGAAACTATTACGTCAAAATACCATATGTGCAGATTGATTATATTGCACACAATATCATCATAAATACTATTGAAGACTATAATATCTGATGATATTTGAGTGATATATAATTTATTAAATTAAAATATGATGACAATACTACCACAAATACTACCCGGCCACACAGAATCCAATCTCATTGGCAATATTTTCTCCTTATAAATAA
>NW_018211838.1:0-922 GCF_001263595.1 Phalaenopsis equestris | reverse complement strand
AAAAGGTAAAAATCTACATTTCCTACTCCTATCTACGATCTCTCGGCTTTCCTAGAAGATTCAAGGACTTAGAAATGCCAAAAAGTATTTTTTCCAAATGGCTAGATCCGTCTAATAACTCCTTGGGGCGTGTAGAAACTGCCCCTGGACAGTTCGCGCTCCTAGGCGCCAGTCTGCGGCGTCGTCTTCTCTGTTTTATGGACGGAGTCTTGCGCATAAGCACCATCTTGCTGGCAGCACCCTCATTTGCTCTCGTTTGCCTCTATTTCGCTTTGTACCTCAAATCTGCTTCAAGTGTTATACCTACAAAATAAAAATGAAAATAATATTTCTTAAAAGTGCAATTTCATTCAAAAACGTGTGATAAATGTACATGAAATTAAGCATAAAAAGACATATCAAGTACTTGTCAGATCAATTCAGAGGGTTAATCCGATAAATTAACCTGGTAGTTGGTACATTTGGTACTTGGTAGGTCAACTTGGCTAGTCCACTCGACATTTAATACATAATAGTTGGTACTTGATTGGTCAGTTTGTTACATTGATCTAGCTGGTCAACCTGATAGTCGGTACATGTTATCTAGCCCAGTTGGGTCTGCCAGCACATTTTCTTACCACACATGATGTCCATTTATTGGTATATAAGACTAATGATGAAAATTCCAAAAGTTGCCATGATGTATTCATACTACATAATAAATAGTTATGTAGTTTTGACATATGTTCATGTTAAAAAAAATAAAAATTTCGACACGCTAATATCTAAAGTAAAATTTAAATTTAATAAAATGTATCAACATATTTAATAAAATTATTATTTTGATTATTTATATTTATTTTTATATGAAGAATTTTAAAAAGCTATTGATGGTAACATTTCCTTAATTTATTTTACTATATTTAATATTTTTTCATAATTT
>NW_018211837.1:0-922 GCF_001263595.1 Phalaenopsis equestris | reverse complement strand
GAAAGGAAATAAATTCAATCCAAGAAAATAAATCTGAAATAGGAAATGAAGTAAAATCTAATCCCCATAACTCCTAATAGGAATAAACTTTTTCCTAATATAACTTATAACACTCTCGCTCAAGTTGAAATATGGTTGACAACCATGTTCAATTTGAACATGATAATATCAAACAATAGGTGAGGAATTTTCTTTATGAGGTAGAACTTGAAGTTTTCTTCCCGTACTTGACAATCAACCCCAAAAACATTTAGGGATATTTTTAGTTGATTACAATTTCTGTAGTGTTTATAGGTAGGCGAAAAGCTCCTGCAGATAATTCTGCATAGAAATTTGCAAGAAAGTAGACAACCTACAAGCAAAGTTGACTTCTAGTTGACTGCAATTGTCATTGACTACAGTTTTTGCAATGTCTGCAGGTAGGCGATGTCTTTGACTACAGTTTTTGCCATGTCTGCAGATAGGCAAAATGCTTCTATAGGTAATGATGAAAAAATGTTTGCAGGGAAGTAGAGGAAACTGTAGGATATGGCCTACGAGTAACAAAAAAAAGGAAGAACACCTGCAGGGAAAGCTGAAGGGTATGACCAGTAGAAAAAAGAAAAAAACATATGCAGGTAAAACTGCAGGATATGGCCTAAGGTATGGCCTGAGAAGGGTCCTGTGGTAGAAAAAAACTCTGGAGGGGTCTGCTACAAGAAAAGTCCGCTGAGATTTAAATATTTCAATTTCTCTCCAGCTCATGCTACTTGCTCCATTGAACCATCGATTATCTGGGTATGACTAAGATTTAAATGTTCCAGGTTATCCAAAAAAACCAAAAAGTTGAAGTTGCGAATGTTTGAGTAAGATATAACCATGAATTTCTAGCAGCTTGATTGTAGACTTGAAAAAACCTAATCTACATCAATAAAAAGTATTC
>NW_018211836.1:0-922 GCF_001263595.1 Phalaenopsis equestris | reverse complement strand
CAAACAGAGATACTAGCACCTAGGCACTAGGCCTTAGGCTTAAAACTGCTACTCTAAAATCCAAGGAGCCACCCACGAGGCGCCTAAGTGTTAGCAACTACCTGAAACAATTTTGGCAGTTCATGAGCCTGTTATGGAGAATTGCGTGGAGTGGTTTCTTCAGCCAAGAATAGAATTTATAAATATTCATGTATCAGAGAATTAAGAAGATTGATGTAGGGAAGTTGCTAGGATTGTTGAGTGTAGAGAGATTGATGAACTGTGAAGGTTAGCTTGCTGTAGAATCCTTCTTCTTCTAGTGCATAAGAGAGGAAAAGCCTTCAAAAGGAGCATCCTAGGTTCAGGAGGAGTCTTATTTAAGCATCTTCACATCATTGTAAAGGAGAGTAAGATAAGTCTTGTATGTATTTATCATTGTATTTCATTTATAAACATTTAGATAGTGGATTTCTCTTATTTCAATGAATCTTCGTGGTGTCTTTATCATGCTTCTTAAGTAGATTTCCTTACCTTAACTTTTGATGATCAAGTAGGATGTATAGGATTGAAAATGCTTTTAAAATACTTTTAAATATTGAATGTGAAGATTAATCCTTAGAGCTTCATTTACTTTTCATTCTAGCCAAGTTAAATGTTAAAAAGTGTTGTGAACTGTAATAACTCAGAAGAGCTATGATAGAAAATATTTTTTTGACTGAGTGTGAACTTTTGGGGATCTCTAGTTCGTGTAATCATAGTGCAGGAACCATAAATAAGACTTACTTCATACTATTCTAAGCTAGAGAGAAATATTAAGAAAATTAGAAAATAAAAGACACTTGACCAACTTGTAAGAGAGATGGCGACCAATATATAAAATAAACCTGAAATTCAGGAACCAACCCATAAACATCCAAATACACATAGACCCTTAAGAGACTAT
>NW_018211835.1:0-922 GCF_001263595.1 Phalaenopsis equestris | reverse complement strand
TTATTTCCATTTTCATTGTCATTTACTTTTTAAAACCATATATTTTAATAATGGTTGCATCTTCAAACATAGTAACAAATAACAAGTAACCCTCATCCATGTAACCATGCATCCAACATGACATGATCAACATGTTTCTCCTATGTACATGCCATCAAAAATAGTGGGAGTTAATAAAACATTTCATATGCCCCTCCATGGCTTCCTTATTAATTATATGGACCATCCAAGCATGCATGGATCAGCTAATGCTGTGATGAGGTCACAATAATCTTGCAGTCTGCTTGTTTAGGCTTTGAATCTTGTATCAATTCTGTATGTGGATTTTGGAGCATCTCCCACATCACCAATATGTCCTTATACTCGCACGTTTGTATGGCATCATGGAGTTGTACGAATCCACCTCCTGCAAAATTTTTTTTACAATATTGTAAAATTGAATAAAATTATGTGAAGAACCTTAGCAAACAATATTGTTATTTATGTGATATAGAATCAGCCCCTTACAATGATGCCAGTTACCATCATAATGAAAGTCAGTTAATATTGCAATAAATGAGTATTTAGGCATGGTAGTCAACTGGGCTTAAAATGCCCTGGAGAGTGCCCTACAGGAGAGCACGAAATGGGCAAACATTACTTTAATGGCAAGTAGTTTGCTTTTATTTTCTTATAAAAGGTTCGAGCCGATTAATAACATATAACTGTAACATCAACATTGATGTCGTAAGTTTTATGCCTATAGAAATTTCTGAATAAAATATATGATAATGCAATACATGTGGATTCCACTTTGAATTAAAAAAAAATGTATATTTAAAACGAAAAGTTGGCTCAGAGAACATATAATTTTTTTGGGCTGGAACTATAAACGATTCTTTGTTTGATTGTGCTTAGTTTTAGTTCGAAATTAAAAAAAAAA
>NW_018211834.1:0-921 GCF_001263595.1 Phalaenopsis equestris | reverse complement strand
ACATTTTGGGTGTGCAATGTTTAGTCAAAATCAAAAACTCAAACTAGGTCAAGCTCTTTTGATTGATTTTTTTTTATTTTAAATATTAATTTGTTTAATATTTTAAAACTTTAATATTCAAAATTGGTTCTAATCTTCATTAAATCAAATAAACCAAAAATCCATTATTCTTAGAATTAAAATAATTAAATTCACTTTAAAAGATAAATTGAATACATAAAATACCTTTTTTTTATTATTTTAAAATTTCAAGTTTTGAATGGATGGTGATATAAGGGATAGAAATGCAGTTTGTAATTATAGTGCATAAATTTGTCTTTTAATATTTTTTTAAAAATATGATATATCATAATTTGCTTAAAAAATAATTCATTTAATAAAATTACATTTCTGTTCGGTTCCGATTGCTTTTATTAAATTTTTTTGGTCGATTTGAATTTATATTTTCCATTTGATTGATTTATGAACCCATTTGTTCAACGGGTTAATTATATACACACCACCTGAAACTTGCTATTTATAAAAAATTCGCCCGATTGATTAATTTGTAAATATCAATATTTTAAGTAATTTGTATGCCCAAACAGATCTATTAATATTACATCAGGAGTGCTAATGCAAAAATGTTTGAGAACTTTGATTACTGTCTGTTATATGTATAGCCCCGGTCCTCTTAATAGAAAAAATAAATAATTTAATACACGATGAGACAGTATCAAAATTGAGGGTTGATGTAAGTATTTTGCCTTTACACTGGAGTGTGGGGTCAAAACTGAGGCTCGAGACTTTCTTTGTCAATGCAGACCTTTCAAGTAAATTCAGTTCTTTGGATTGTACTCTTTGAAGCCGTCACCGTTTAAGAATTTCAAAATCATTGAGGTAAGCAATGGCGAAATTAAATTTTTTAATAAGAGAAAATAA
>NW_018211833.1:0-921 GCF_001263595.1 Phalaenopsis equestris | reverse complement strand
ATTTTTACCTTTGCATGAACATGAGTATTTCACTTTTTTTCAAAGTTAACTTGACGGTATTTTTGATGTGAAATATTTTTAAGTTAGAAGAATGCTTAAGGTGTGATATTCAAGTGGGATGAAACACCATATGATTAAAGCAATCGAAGGACATATTATACATGCAGTAAATTTATTACAAATAATAAAATTTTACAGTAACTACAGAGTCAATGCACTACTAAATAATATCTTGTTGCCAAATTCTAAAATTCAAAATGTTACACATTTTTCAACTCAAGGCAGGAAAACAACAATTAAGCAAGATAATAAAAGTTATGATGAAAAAAATTTCTTTATTATTATCCCCAATTGAAAATATATATTATGTATTTATACACACTCCTTGTTCTCTAGGTCATGAATAACTAAGATACAAAACAAATCATGTAAGTAGATCTCATCTAATTAGGTTGTCTGATATCAAGTTTCCTAATATACAAGATTCATATTTACGACTTGTCATAACACTCCACCCTAAGCTGGAGCTTAAATATTTATCATGTCCAACTTGTTATAAATATAAGTGGCCCTAGTTCCATTAAGAGACTTTGTGAAGATATCCCCTAACTGTTCCCCAGTCTTCACATAAGCTATAGAAATTAGATTCGGTTGAATCTTTCCACGAACAAAATGACAATCTAGATCAACATGTTTAGTTCGTTCATGAAAGACGGTTTGAGGCCATATAGATTGCAGTATGGTTATCATATCACAAATTTGTAGGAACTGTCATCTTAGAACCTATCTCGGTCAAGAGTTGGGATACCCACATTAATTCACTCGAAGCTCGTGACATCGCTCAATGCTCAGATTCAACATTGGACTATGACATTACATTACATTTCTTATTCTTCCATGAGACCAAATTAACACCAACAA
>NW_018211832.1:0-921 GCF_001263595.1 Phalaenopsis equestris | reverse complement strand
ATATATTTATTTATTTATTTTTTTTTTGAAATTTCTATTTAGAGAGATATATAAATTGCTAGGTTTTCTTCTGTATTTGCATATATTACATTGAAATTTTGACATTTAATTATTTTACAACTAAATCCTTAAAACACAAAGTATTGCGAAATTGCCCAATTTTTTGAGAAAAAATGAACATATAAAAATAAAAAATTGAAAATTGTGATGAATACATACACAATCACACGATACAAAGCTTGATGCAAATTTATGGTTAAAAATTTCCAATTGAGCTAAATGTCTCAACAAAATGAACCTCAGGATGCCTTGTGTGGTATGATATGAGACCAATTCAACTGAAATTACGCAATTAAAATTTTATGAAAAAATTTAAGAAATTAATTAGAATATTAAGAAGTCTATAAATCTCACACACATATAGTTACATTGAGTATTTAATAATAGAAATTCAACAAAAGTATGATCAATCAATGTAAAGGTTTTTATAACACTAAAATACAAAATAAACTATAAATGATTGAAGGCAATAACATAGGTTGTACAAATAATATTTTGAGATTTTTGGCTAAGAGGATCAAAATAACACCCTAAAAATTATTAGTAGAGCTCTGCTTCTTGCAAGAAAGGGACTTGGATTTGGACTTGAAAGAAAAGAAAGATTGGATAGCTCAAAACTTTAAGAGATTACCTAACAATCACTATTGATGATCACTACCAATAATTATAATTGACTAGCCTTTAATTTCTAATGACCATTATTGAATTATATTAATTTGTTCTTCATCTCGCAACTAGCTTTATTTCATGTTTATCATCACTCCATTGTAATCTCTCAACTGACATCATCTAATCATTATCTCAGGTATCACTAACCCCACATCAATTACTTGATCATTGTTATATGGTGATTTTACTTAC
>NW_018211831.1:0-921 GCF_001263595.1 Phalaenopsis equestris | reverse complement strand
AAAAAAAAGTATGAAATATTGGTGTTTGAGAATAAGCAAAGATGCTTCTAATTATTCCATTGGCTAGTAAGAATTGCTTATATTCATTTCACTAGAATGTAGAGTGTAACTTGCTAAAGAACATAAATAGTCATATGAAAATCATATACATGAGTTTGGTTGATTTGGATTAATAAAGCTAAACAACCAGTTTAATTGATATCATCTAAGATGGGTGGTTAGCTCAAAAATAAATTTTCTTTAAAATACAAGTTGTAAAATTTCTAATTAATGTCAAGTTATTACTTAAAACATTTTTTAGAATGGTAAGAGCAATTTTTTTGGTTTAATTCTTAGACTAATAATTTTTCATGATAGTCAATATTAATGTTTTAAGAAATCACTTTGCAACAAAACTTATTTTGTACCAATCAAGAAAAAATATTTGTTTTATTTTGATGTGAAACAAACAAGTTCTTAGTACTATCATGAAGAAGCAGATTGCCATATTGATAGTTCAAGAGTGAAAAATTCAAATGTTTGTTTAGTGGTGAGTTGTGGTGTGGTTATGGTGGCTAGGTAATATATTTTATTTGGTTTGAGAATGTGATGGTTTAATCAAGATTGTATGGTATGCCTTAGTTTAGTCAAGGAAAGTTCATCATTGAGAGAATTAAGAAGGGAAGCAAACTTTTTTTTATTGAAAATCAATTTTAGCAGCAAATGGATGCATTAGACGAGTAGGTGATGAAGAGATTGGTGTATTTTTTGTAAGGTAGCTTATATTTTAAAAGGGCAAAATCAATAAGTGTAAATAGTTTACTTCATAAGTGCACATTTAATATGAGAGATATGAGTAGGCGTATGATGTCTAATAGGTGTCAAAAAAATTATTGAAAAAAAATTATGCTCCACAAATGTGAATATAAAAGTAGAAGATTA
>NW_018211830.1:0-921 GCF_001263595.1 Phalaenopsis equestris | reverse complement strand
ATTTATTTATTTATTTATTTATTTATTTATATATTGAAATTTAGATGTTGTATATGTAAATGTAAATCTTCCTATTCTCTTATGTGCATATTAGAATACCAACGATTTTATTATTATTATTATTATTTTTTTAATTAATAAAAATGAATCACCTTGGTACATTGTGTGTTCATAATCATTACACGTGTGCTTCCGCCTCTGTATTAAGTTAATGATTATTTAATATCAATTAATTAACTCGTTTTCCAGTAATAATAATTAAAAAGTGTCATTTTCATCATTTAACAAATAGAATATTGCATATTATTTGAATTAAAATATATTTTTTTAAAAGGATTTCAAGCATGTGGGTTTTGAGGATAATAATTATAGGGTGCCTTGAATTGAGTGGATGAAAATGAAATACAACATAAAATTTTGATAGATTGGGAAATCACATTTTAGTTCATATTAGATATATTTGAAAATATTTTATTCAATTGAATTTTAAATACATCAATGTAAATATAAAAATATGTCAGTACGAATCTCAAGACAGATATATGTCTCTAGAGGATGACGCTGATGATCGGGCATATCTTTTGACAACTGTCTTAAACTGGATGTTGGTAAAGGATGTGTCTTATCTAAACGATCGGCAAAGCGTGCTAAGATATGTTCTGCAGAGCGGGGATTGGTCCTCAAGAAGATCGATAGGAGGCTCTCTTTCGAATTAGATATTGATTGAGTTAAGGCTTAACAGACGATCGACAACTCTTATCGATCGAATCAGTCTCTAGTCTTATTGTATGCAAATAACTCTGCAGTTATCAAAAAAATCTCCTTGAAAGTTAGAGATGAGAGCGTTAATGTGTACTTTTATAATGTTGAGACTTATGTCTATAAATATGAATTCATGTCATAAATAAAAGATACTCTCTT
>NW_018211829.1:0-921 GCF_001263595.1 Phalaenopsis equestris | reverse complement strand
TCATGCAACATCACTGTTCCCAAATCTTTTTATATCAGTGTGAAAAAAACCATTCATTTAATATAAAATAACAGACAAGAAATGAACAAATCTATGCAAAATTATATTGCATAAACAAATTTCAGCTACAATGGAAGTTTCAATTTGATTCAACAAAAAAACATAATCATTTGCCTATAAACGAGGATGTTAAGTAAACCTACCTGGTAAAAATGACTAATGACAGCAGCAGCACTGTCTGGTTTACGCTCAATAAGATATGCCTGCAAGAGAATGTAGTTAAGGAGAAAATGTAAGAGTTTAGCATATCAATTTTCAATAAACGGATAATCAAAGCATCCTGTAGTGCAAGAGCCTAAAGAGCCCAAAGAGCCTAAGGGATCATTTAAGATAACTTTTGATTTTCATTTTTATTTTATTTTTATTTTGTTTTTATTTGAAATAAAATATGTTTTGTACATTATAACAAGTTCAGCTGTTTTTCACAACAATGAAAACAATGTTTTAAGTGCACTTTAAAAAATAAACTAATTTTTTTTAAAACAAAAATAAAAAATTTTAAAAAATACACTAAACAAGCATATTTTTAAAATAAAAATTAAAAAAAATAATAAAAAGCAAAAGTGAGCCCAAACAAGACATGAGCATTCCCTGGTCCCTCCAGGCACACTTCCAACCAGGCATTAGACCATCAGGCCTGAGTTTCGATTAACTAGTAAAAAATGGAAAACCACAAATAAGAACTGAAAACAAGCTGCAAGCCTCATACTATTTGACAGATCTATTCAAATTGTTTACTTAAAAATTGGGGTTAATCATGCTTGCTCAATTAAGTCAAAGGTCTAATTGAGTAATAATTTTGATGGACCCTAAATGCCAAATGGATGATAGACAGTAGATGTGAGGGTTTGTACTGAGAGA
>NW_018211828.1:0-921 GCF_001263595.1 Phalaenopsis equestris | reverse complement strand
TTTGTGAAAACTTGTTTTTTATATTTCCACTATTTTTCCTACTAATTTCGGCATCACCTATGATATCCAATGTTTATATTATTGAAATATTACTTGAATGTTATTGCTTGAGATCATGTCATTTTTAAACTTGCACAATAAAGCCATAATGTCATTCAAAAAAATATGTTAGCTAAAATAAAAGTAATTACATTATTGTAGGTGATTTATAGTATTATTTTTTGATTCATTAATATCTTCTATATATGTTTAATTTGAAACCATGATTTAAAGTTTCTGGCTATATACATCATTAGATTATTCAATTTCTTGCCATTATATACACAATTATGAAATAAAGCCTGAAGTCGGAGCACTGAGACACTTGTCCCTTTAAGAAGACAATGCATGGAGTCTGTTCACGGGAGATTTGATGCAACACAGTAATGCCAGTTTGTGACCTAGTGATCACAAACACGAGACAAGGTTAACATCAATTTTATTGTCTAATTCTGATTACAATAAGTAGAATAAAAATATTTATTGCAAGAGAAGATAATCAAAATATCAAAAAAGAAACGTGTAAGAGGCGCATCAGCTCTCTTAAAGATAAATAAATGGTATAACATTGTTTTTTAATTAATATATTATTCATATCAAATAGCAAATAAATTTTATTTTTTATTTTTATTTTTGTAAGTTTTTCAGGATAGACTATAACTATGGAGAATTAACAAATGTATAATGACAGTGTTATGATCATCTGAAATGGTAAGCAAAGATGAGTAATATCAGCTTAACATATTTACAGTGATGAATCAAATTAAATCACTTTAATATTAATCTTATCTATTGTAATTTAGATGAATGTTTGTTCAATTCTCGATGCAGAATTCTTAGTTCTAGAGGATAAATAGTGTTCATGATGATCATGGGTTCTGA
>NW_018211827.1:0-921 GCF_001263595.1 Phalaenopsis equestris | reverse complement strand
GTTGTGCTTTTTTTCAATTCTTTGTTTTGGATTTATCGAATTGGTACGATCCTATTCTGCGGTGTAATTTTGATTTCTAATCAATCGAAACCATAGAAGTATATATATAGTTCTATCCCAACATGTGGTATCAGAGCGGACATTCTTTGATTCGAGCAATGATCGACGAAGCAAGATATAAAGTGGAAAAGTTCAATGGATCAAACTTCACATTTTGGAGTATGCAAGTAGAGGATTTTTCGTACCAGAAAAAAAAAATCTACCAATACAAGGAACCACAAAGAAGCCTGAGTCTATGACTACGGAGGAATGGGAATTACTAGATCGAACGGCTCTAGGTTTGATCCATTTGTTATTTTCCTTGTATGTTACATTCAATATAGTGAATGAGAAAATCATGGTGAATCCCATGACGATACTGACAAAAATATATGAAAAACATCCTGCTTCTGATAAGATTTTTCTGATAAAGAGATTATTCAATATGAAGATGGCGGAAGAGAGTTCAATGGCAGAACATTTGAACAATTACAGAACTATAACGAGCCAGTTATGCTCTGTAAGGATCAAAGTTGATGATGAGGTCAGAACACTGTTAATTATATCTCTATTGTCGAACAGGTGGGATAATTTGGTCATGGTAGTGAACAACTCTTATGAGAATATGAAGTTGAACTTCGATGATATCGTAAGATTGTTGATGAGTGAAGTTCATAAAAGAAAACAAATGATGAATCTTTAGGTTCTACATTAAATGCTAAAAATAAGAGAAGAAATCTGGACATGAATACAGGAAGAGATAGATTCAAGTTCAGAAGAAGAAATTACAGAGGAGAATGTTGAAACTCTGAAAAGAAAGAACATTTCAAGAAGGATTGTATAACTCAAGAAAAGCTGGCGGCGGAGGACAGAAAAAAAAAA
>NW_018211826.1:0-921 GCF_001263595.1 Phalaenopsis equestris | reverse complement strand
TGTACATAAATGCTATATATTTTAGGTGTATCACTCATTGAACACCAAACAAATATCTTTCCATTCTTGGATTCATTAATTTTTTGGGCATACCAGCCTCAACAAAGACTGATACATTTGCTCTTTAAATGTAGGATGGATCCTAGTATAACCATTGTATACTATCGAGTTAGGATCATTAAGTCTATCTAGTATGGACTAGAGAAATATGTTGGCATTAGCTTTCCATGATCGGGATTAAGCCTTGACAAGGCCCCCACACTTAGCAACTTGGTTCATTGCTTTTATCATAATTACGGGTACAGTAAAACATTGCTTTGATTAATCTAAACTAAGTCTGAAACATGCAACATCTTTGCTAGCAATCTTTCTTAGTTTTAGTCTTAAATTACACAACATCTCATACTTCTCAGTTCATTGACCTCAATCCCCGCATATGATTTGATAAGTTAATGCCTTGACATTGTAAACTCCATAGAGTATTTGCAACTCTATGGTATAGTCATTGTACACCGTAGAAGAACTCTTAGAAGCCCAAAAGCTTAATGGTTAACTAAGGCAACCGGGTTAGAGCTTAAAGTAGTTATCAATCCCTAAACTATCTTCTTTAAACTAACCACTTGACCCGCTTTCAGTTTAGATCCCTGTATTATCTATATTGACCAAGTCAACATTGTTTACCTCTTAGATTCAGAATAAGTGCATTTATTCTATTTTCTATTATGTCCAGGAACAGTAAAAATTCACATCACAACTTATCAATATAATCAAATGAAATTTTCTAGAAAAATTAAACCAACTTCTCTGGTAATCATATAAATCTTCCTAGCTGACAAGCTTTTAAGATGAATGACAAGTTCAAGCACTGTTCTTCCTGATCTAGTTATTTCGTCTATTTTCTAAGTTGAGTGTTAGTCCTCC
>NW_018211825.1:0-921 GCF_001263595.1 Phalaenopsis equestris | reverse complement strand
AAGTATATTTTAACTTTGCGGGCAAACCTTACAATGGCCAGTCAAAATATTTTTGGATGGCACAAGTTGATGCTATGAAGCAATCGCTCTTTTGAACTTTCTCAATGCTGGTTTTATGTGATACTAACTTATTCAATGGGATACATAAATTTAAAAAACTTGTTAAAGTATTTTTCTTATTATAAATATTCTACTATTAGATTGTTTGAATAAACTTATGATTTCATATTCTTTGTTAATATTGATGTTTTTCCATTGAATGTTTATAAATTTAGACTAGTTTTGATTATTAGTTGTTATAATTGTTGTTTATAAGTTTATTTTATAATATTGACAAGTTAATCATTAACTTTTCTATGCTAGTTCAGGATTTAATAATAATATTAGTGATGTTATATATATTTTAATTTTGTTTTATGTTAATCTTATAAACATTATTAATCTCGGTGTGTTGTTTTTGAATTTATAATATATTATTTGTAACTAGAATGTCTGTTATTATTGCATGTCAAAATAAAAGGTTCTTATGACGGTTAAGTTACATGATTACGTACAAAACATAAGAAAAAGAAATCTAGGTCAATTTATATAAGAGAGAATGTATAGCTAATATTTTCATTAATCTCATAACATTTTACCGCATATGGAATCATTTTCTAGTAGCACAAATTTATCAAATAATAAGATGAACATGTTGACCCATATTTATTAAGAATACAATTAAAATAGCAATTCCAAGAGACAACTCCCATAAAGTAATGCTAAATAAGTTTATGATTTTTTAAAAGCAATAAAATAATCATCAACATTAAGAGATATATATATATATATGCAACTGGAGCATTGGTTGTCTATTGGGGGATTAAAATTGCTATTTTGCATAATCATTCCTACATACATATAGAAATGGATTCATTGTCC
>NW_018211824.1:0-921 GCF_001263595.1 Phalaenopsis equestris | reverse complement strand
CTATGGAATTTTTTTAGGCCTTTGTTTCCAAATTTTTGTCTTCATTGCCGACTTATTATTGTTCTTCATTGCGAACATTCTTTTTTCTTCTTCTCCATGTTAGTACAACCTTTGTAGTTGGTATGTTTTTCATTATTATGCGATTTTTGAGATTGTTGAAACAAACAACTCTTTTCAATCTGATGGAATGGTAAAAGCCTATCTTTCTCCGAGTGAACTTCAAAATATATACAGCTCAGATAGACTCAATTGTCAAAACTAGGGGTATGCATTATATGGTCAACATCGAAAAACCAAACCGAATTGAACAAATTTGATTGATTTTGTTCGGTTTCAAATAGGCATTCCAATTTCTTGTTTTTAAAAGATTAATATTCAGTTTCAGTTATTAGTTCAATTTTAATATTCATTTAACCAAACAAATTGAAAAACAAAAAAATGAACTTAAATTGAAAATTAATGAAATTAAATCGATATTATACTTGTAAGAGATGAAATTCTTGATGTTTGTACATAATCAAACTTCAAGTACCAAGTAAATTCAGGTTTGTTTATAACTAAACCATTTAAACTAAATGAAATTTTGGTTTGGTCAATTAAATTTTATCAAAATTTTGATTGGTTTGATTTTCGGTTGCAATTATTTTGGCCAGATCAATCCATTCAAACAAGCCGAATGCTCCCCCTTAGTCAAAACTACTTGAAACGGTCTCATCTAGTTCGTACCTTGTCTAAAAGGCTTAGGCAAAATTTCACAGATTCTTAACACGGGATCGAAATAGGTGATCCAAATTTTGATATATGGGATGAAGATGACTTCATGATTATGTCTTGGTTTCCGAGTTCAATGACACCAAAAATCAGTGATACATGTATATTTATTTTGCAAAAGATATTTTGAATGCCCTTCACCAAACATGC
>NW_018211823.1:0-921 GCF_001263595.1 Phalaenopsis equestris | reverse complement strand
GATTGCTTTCGAGATTATGTTATTTTATGAAATTTTGGAATCAAACTAACATATTGCCCCATGATGGGAGGAATCAAGATGATGACCGATAAGAGTCAATGGAGTCTCTTAGGAATTATGGAGTCTCTCGCTAGAAAAATGCTCAAGCACACAGAATTAATCAGCACGAATTAATAAGCCTTGAATAAAATTACAAATAATGTTTAATTATGAACAGGAAAAATTTGACCAAAATTAAGTTTATATACAAATTTGTAAGCTTTAGAGATTTAGAAAAAGAAAGAGCATGTTTCTAAATTTAAGAACTATGCTTGAGTCAATTTCATTGGAAAAGATTAGAACTTTTGTTTATTTTTCATTAATTCATATTTATTTTTATTACAACAAAATAACCTATTTAATTTTAGATTCAAGAATTTTGTCTCATTAATTTAAGAATTATTCTAGAGTTAATTTCTTCGGAGAAGATTACAATTTTTGTTAATTATTCATTACTTCATATTTATTTTTATTACATCAAAACAACCATTTAATTTTAGATTCATGAGTTTTATCTCATTGTGAAAATATGAAGTTATAAAGTTACATGATTATATTTGAAATTGACTAAGTTAATGTTGTTAATATTTAAATTTATGCTATCTAATAATAAAATAATAATAATAATCATTGATGTGTACTCGGAAATTTGAGGTGGTAGAATAACAAATTATTGTCTTAGTGTTGTACGAGAATCCAACAGAACCTTAGATGAAATAAGGTAGTCATTAAAAACACTAAAAGTTTTTACAAGAAAAACCTGAAAAGGGGAAAAAACCAAGGGGTCTTGCCTTGTTGAATTATTTTACTATGAGTAAATAATTCAAGGCGCAACTTCTTGCCCCCACAAATAGAAAAGAGTTACAAAATTTCTTGGGTTAC
>NW_018211822.1:0-921 GCF_001263595.1 Phalaenopsis equestris | reverse complement strand
AATAGATTTTTACAATTGTTTAACCATCATTACCATCTAGCCATCATTTCATGACTACCGTTGCCCTACCTTCATCAATGGTTCATCACCGCTTAACATTGTAATTGAACTTTCACCGCTTGACTATTGCTAGCAGACTTTCCTAATCAGATAATCGCTTGAAAAGTACTACCAGAAAGACGTCACCCAATGGTCATTTTGAGATTGTCATTGTCATTATCGCTTCCACAACCATCATCAAACTATCATAGTTTGTCCATCCCACTTGTCCCCTACAATCAGCTTATTATAATCACAAGATTTTCACCATTGTTAGTTTGTAGCCATTGTTAGCTTAATATCAACGTTATTTGGCACATCCCAATCATCATCATCTTGCAAATGCTACATGTGCATCATCGTTCCATCATTGCAATTAAATTAGGACCACAAAATCATCGTCATTGAACCTTCATCACCCCATAATTGCCCTATTTTAACTATTAGAACATCTGCTCCCAATCATGCCTATTTGATTACCATCACTTTTCTTTAGCTCAACCATTGCTTGTCCATTGTTGTTGTACCATTAATGTTTGATTTTATTAGTAAGTTTCTCTCACTTGATCATTCTCATTCAAGTATGGTCTTCCAACCACTATCTTTCCTGTTGATCACTATCATCACTCATTATGATCGTCAAAACAAGATCACCTGATTATGACCAGCAAACCACTATTTTCTGACTACAATATTTGATTTTCATTGCCAAATTATGATCTTCTACCATCATCCTTGAATGTGTTCTCCCAACTATTGTTAGCCAAATACAATATTAAGGCCATAATTATTCTACTAAAATATCTTAATGCTTATCAATATATGACACAGATGTTTTTTTTTTTTAATAATTTCATAGTACTCTGCCACGTGTTTTCAGAC
>NW_018211821.1:0-921 GCF_001263595.1 Phalaenopsis equestris | reverse complement strand
GTGCTACCTACTTGGATATAGAAAATTCATGCCAACTCTATCAGGTATCTAAGAAAATTCAGGAGGCAAAACAAGGTTCAAGAACCGTGACCCAATGCTATAAGGAATTAGTTGCATTATGAATGGAATGCGACCTATACTACGACTACAGTTGGGAGTCTTTTGCCGACTTATCCCTCTTCAAGAAAATCGTAAAAATGATAATATGTTTCAATTCCCCACAAAGAGCTTGACAAAGTACGAGGCAGTATTCTTAGTTGGTATCCTCTTCCTTCTGCTCGAGCTACTTTTTACTGAAATTCGTCGGAAAGAAAGCAAGAGACCTGTCATGCTCGGCACTTATACTCCTTCAGTTGAGTCATCAACCTTGATCTCAAATGGTGCTCAACCCTCGTCCATGTCACCTCAAATTGATTACCCCGCGTGTGATTATTGTCACAAACCCAACCACACTCGAGACAAGAGTTGGAAACTTCGCGGTAAGCCGACATAAAAACCTTTGACCAAATCTTTTGCTGTCAAGGGACTCACAGCGACGGCCGAACCAGACACGACACAACCAGCTTCTACCCAGAAAATCCTACAATCCTCAGAATCCCTAAAAATCAAATAGGGCAATTAATCAAGTTTCTTGGAGCCAATCAAGTCTTTGCAGGTTCATTGACCTGCCACGTCCAATAAGGTACTATTCCTATAGCCATCACAGTTTATTCCTCATCTAATCCATGATTATTGATTCAGGTGTCATGAATAACATGATTGGTTGCTCGCAAGTTTTCTCAACTTCCTATTCGTGCTATGGAAAAAATACCATCAGAATTGACGATGGATCATTTAGCTCCATTGTCGATAAATGATCGATTATACTAAGGACTGATCTAACTCTGAAGTTTGTTTTACACATTCATCGACTGCAATGTA
>NW_018211820.1:0-921 GCF_001263595.1 Phalaenopsis equestris | reverse complement strand
CCCCTTTTGTAGGGATGACTTCAATGAAAAGGATAATCAACTCGGGCATTTTAGAATTTAGCATTAGAAGAGGCCGAGAGAGGAATTGCCTACTGGAGGGCACAAAGATCTGAGAGTTAAGGTGGATCTAGCAGGCTTCGACGGGAGGATACGTCCAGATGATTTTCTCAAGTGGATGCTGCTTGTTGAGTGGATCTTTGAATACAAGTATGTGCCCAGTGACAAAAGGGTAAAACTCGCCATTATCAAGCTGATGAGGAATACCTATTTGTGGTGGAATAATCTGAAAAGGAAAAGACAAACGAAAGGGCGGGACAAAATCACTTCTTGGAGGAAAGTTGGAAGAATAGTTGAACCCCTTATGTAGGGACAAATTCACTAAAGAGGAGAATTGACCCGAGCGTTTCAGAATTCAACATCAGAGGAGTTCGAGAGAGGAAGTGCCTATTGGAGGGCACATATATCTGGGAGTTTGGTAGACCTATCAGCCATTGACAGAAGGATGAATACAAATGATTAAGTTGATGCAGATTGTTGAGCCGATCTTTGAATACAAGGATGTGTCCGATGACAGAAGTGTGAAACTCGCCTCCATCTAGTTGACGAGAAATACCTCTTTGTGCTGGGAAAACGTGAAGAGGGAAAGCAGAGGGAAGGGCGGGATAAAATTACTTTTGGGAAAAGATGAAGGAAATGCAACGATAATACCTACCCCCACCTTATTGTTAGGATATTTTCATAAAACTCCTTTACCTGTAGCAGAAAGAGCAATCAGTGGAGGAATACATGAAATGTGAACTGAAAGTGGTAGAGGAGCATTCCATAGACAAGTATTTGGAAGGCTTGAAGCCCGTCATCAGTAACATGATACAAAATCAAACTATTGAAAACTGAGAGATCTGTAAAGTTTAGCACTAAATG
>NW_018211819.1:0-921 GCF_001263595.1 Phalaenopsis equestris | reverse complement strand
AAAAAAAAAAACAAAATAAAATAATATAAAATAGAGGTAGATGTGAAAGAAAATCTTGCATGCCTGCTCATTAGCCTTGTTTCAACAATTTCTGGTGGAGTTTATAAATTCTCAGTTCCCATTCATTTCTTTGACAGTTCATTTAGCTTTTAAGCTTCCTACCAATACATCAGGGTTGGGCTGCGATAGCAGATAACAACCATCTTAATTTTTTATATGTTCAGTGCAGCTATGCAAAAAAACTTACGAGACTAGGCTCATCGTTGAGTTGGTTGATTTAGCATTGAATCCAACGGTGAATTTATTCATTGCTTTGGTGATTTAGCATTAACCATCTTAATTTTTTATATGTCACTCACATTATCCAAGTTTCTAACAAGTAAATCTCTTGCATACGATAGGTTCTAAGTTTCATCAAGGATTAATCTAATGTCTTTAGGGTCAACCTCATTACATCCTCACTTTGATTTTCCTTAATTGGGAGTGTTTCAACTCATTCAAAAATCTTTTTTTAATGATCCCATCAATTAAGAATGTTAAGACCATAGTCCATCTTGGTGGATTCAGTCATAATTTGGCAACATAATATATATTCTCAACTTGCAAGAATTTTGAGGAACCATTAAAAAGGTGAAAACTGGAAACTCACATCTAGATCGCATTGAGCTTAGAAAGTCGGCAACTACACAACAGGAATCCATTATTTCTATCATAAAGGACATATGCAATTGACTTGAAATATTAGGAAGGAGCATGATCAATCTTATAAAGTAAATAGCTCTCTTACTTCATTGCCTCAAAGATAAAAAGGCTGTGACAAGAAGTCATAGTATAGCACCCATGATTCAAACAAGGATGATGTTCAAGCACACAAAATTACATTTAAATCTATCTATCTATCTATCTATCTACCTATCTATC